>NC_085873.1:50702613-50705113 GCF_034702125.1 Engraulis encrasicolus | reverse complement strand
CCGATGGTGACAAAAAACTGCCTTCCTGTAATATATGTTTTGAACCACTCTAAGACGTGACCGGACAAGCCTACCCAAGATTCAAGGCGGTCAATTAGTATGTTGTGGTCTATCGTGTCAAAGGCGGCACTGAGGTCGAGGAGGATAAGTGCTGAAACTTTGTTTGCGGCAGTGCTGAGCCTAAGATCACTTATTATTTTGGTTAGTGCTGTTTCGGTGCTATGGTTGGCTCTAAAGCCTGATTGGAATTTTTCCAAGATATCATTCCCAGCCAGATGTTGATTAAGCTGTTTAAATACAACTTTTTCTAGTACCTTGCTTATAAAGGGGAGGTTTGATATAGGTCTGTAGTTGTTTAAAGAATTCTGATCTAAATTTGTCTTTTTTAGGAGTGGCTTTACCATGGCTGTTTTGAATGAGCTTGGAAAAATGCCTGTAAGCATAGAGGTGTTAACAATTTGCAGTAAAGGTGCTGCTAAGCAACCAAGTATGTTTTTTAGCAGATATGTGGGGATCGCGTCAAGGCTGCAGGTAGACTGCTTACTTTCCCTGACTATTTTACAGAGGCCGTCCTCTGTAATTGGACAAAACTTTTGGAAGCTTCTGGAGCAGTATACCGCTACCATAAGCAAAGTAATTCGCTATCATGACTTGTTATAATATGGAGCAGTATACTGCTAGCATTAGCAAAGTAAGACGCTAGCATGGCTAGTTATAATATGAAGCAGTACGCCGCTAGCATTAGCAAAGTAAGACGCTAGCATGGCTAGTTATAATATGAAGCAGTACGCCGCTAGCATTAGCAAAGTAAGACGCTAGCATGGCTAGTTATAATATGAAGCAGTACGCCGCTAGCATTAGCAAAGTAAGACGCTAGCATGGCTATTTATAATATGAAGCAGTACGCTGCTAGCATTAGCAAAGTAAGACGCTAGTAGGGCTGTCCCTAAAGATTATTTTCCTCCCGATTATTCTATCAACTATTTTTTTCGAATAGTCGCGATTATTTTTATTTTTTTTTGGAAGGGAAAAACTGTGATATGCCACTTAATTTTGACCTGAAAAATAACAGACAAATAAAGCAGAGTGCACCTAGGGCCTATTAGGACAATGATTTCTAAAAAGAAAAAAGAAAAAAAATGGGACATTGTATAAATGAGTCATAGACTATAATACAAACAGGCCTAATATAATAGGCCTATCTATTTGTTTCAGTTCAAATCAAGTAAGCTTATTAGCCTACATTTACTGATGTAGGCCTATAAAGAGGCCCAAGTTGTACAGTATTAGGAGAGTGGAAACAAATATGGGCCACTATGGTTATAAAGGCTACCAGAGATTTTATGAGTAGCCTGCAAGGAAAGAACGTCGAGGCTACTCTGTCCATGTCATTCTGTTGACGCACCAAAACCCAGCTGGTCCCTAATAACGCGCTATCCCCTTTCTGTCGCTAATATAGACCCAGTTAGTAATTGCAGCACGACATAATTATGACTTACTATATTATTAGAATAATATTACTATTTATTTAGACCTGCAGTCGGCACAAACAATATTGAATAGTGCGAGGTGAACTTCGTGCACCGTCCGTGGAGGAGAAGGGAAGAGACCTTTCTGAATCAGGCATGCATTCCTCTCACTCCTCCACATCTCACGCTGTTGGCCGGAATATGCACACTTCTGTTGTCTTCATTTACTTTTTAACTTTGTATACAAGCTCTTCTACAAACACCCCGACCACTGTCACCCTAAAGGTGTTGAATATTGCGTCTATAACAGGCACATTACGAATCATTGCTTTATCTCCCTGTCGTTGCTATGCACGCCGCCAGCATAGCGACAATATAAAACAGTGTGAAATATACCGCGCGTCTCGATCTGAAAAACTTTCACTTCCTCAATAAATATTGTCTCCTACAGAAACACAACCAGGTCTTGTGCCTTGTCTTTAAAATATCGCCACACTTTAGATGTCTTTGTCAGTTTATTGGGCTGATAAGTGGTGCCACTGTTACCTTCATCTTTGTTTGACACTGACACTCTCGGACGTGCAGCCCCTGTCATTTTCTCCACTTCTGTTTTCAGCACGTAGGCTACCTCGCGGCTCGCACAAATCACTTTTTTCCATTGGGCTGATTAGTGGTGCCACTGCACCTTCATATTCGTCTGACACTGACACCCTCGGGCTTTCAGCCTCTGCCATTTTCTTCGCTTCTGTTTAGCACGTCTACCTCGCGGCTCGCGCAAGTCACTTTTTTTTTGTTTTTTTTTGCGCAAATCACGTAAACGACGGTATGTTGAACACGCCGACTTATTTACGCAATCGACGTAATCGATTACGTCGAATAGTCGGGACAGCCCTAGACGCTAGCATGACTAGTTATAATATGAAGCAGTACGCTGCTAGCATTAGCAAAGTAAGACGCTAGCATGGCTAATAGTAATCAATAGTAAACTCTCATAATCACCCGGATTATACATCCAAAGCAAAGGAAGACGC
>NC_085873.1:50687613-50690113 GCF_034702125.1 Engraulis encrasicolus | reverse complement strand
GGGTTAAAACCTACTTAATGCAAGGGTGTACTTACTTATGCCCTGCTCTCCTGTGAATATTATGGCCTTATGACCAATAAAAATATGATAACATGTAAATGTTTGGGTGGAATTAATTAAAGCAGACTCTGATTGCTCCTTCTTGAGATTTTCCGGGAAGATCCGACCATGTTTTATAATCAATTTTGACAAAAATGTAAGAAATTTCAAAGGGTGTACAAACTTTTTCCTGGGACTGTATATGCATGTGTGTCAACTTGTGGAAGGCCCAAGTAGGCTAAATGGTCAGAAAAGTAAGTCAGAAGAACAGGAAACCAAGTAAAAATGTTAAAAGTAAGAAGTAAAAAGGTAACAATCCCATCCTGAAAACAAATATGCGATTGTAATGATTTCAAACTAACATTACACCTGGCTCAAAGTTTTCAAAGAAATTTCAGGAAAATTCCGATTCGATTTCCGATCTCTGAATCATGATATCTGAACCCGACACCGATATGCCAATACCGATATCCCATCCCTAGAGGCAAGGTCGCATATTGGAACGCACTCATCCACTGAACTGACATGTATCGGTGTGTACGTGTGTAAAGGAGTACCAGGGGTGTGTTTCTCGACAGTGTCGTACTTGGTTGCAATGCAATTTCCCATTGGCAACTTACCAGGTTGCTAACTGGTTAGCAATGACACTTTCGAGAAACGGGCTCCAGATTTGGCTTCATTGTTTGATTTCTCCAAATGTGCTTTTATGACCTCACTTCCTGGCTGCTACCTCACTTCCTTTCTGTGTGTGTGTGTGTGTGTGTGTGTGTGTGTATGTGTGTGCATGCATGCACTGTATGTGTGTGTGTGTGTGTGTGTATGTGTGTGTGTGTGTGTGTGTGTATGTGTGTGTGTGTGTGCATGCACTGTATGTGTGTGTATGTGTGTGTGTGTGTGTACACGTGTGCATGTACTGTATGTGTGTGTGTACACGTGTGTGTGTACGTGCATATACTGTATGTGTGTGTGTGTGTGTGTGTGTGTGTGTGTGTGTGTGTGTGTGTGTGTGTGTGTGTGTGTGCATGTACTGTATGTGTGTGTGTACACGTGTGTGTGTACGTGCATGTACTGTATGTGTGTGTGTGTGTGTGTGTGTCCAGGTGGTGTTGGAGGTGTGTGAGTCGTCCTCGGTCATCACGTGGGACTTCGACGTGTGTGAAGGACACGTGATCTTCGACATCTACCACTCCCGACGCGCCCCCCTGTCCCCTCACACACACACCACACACACTACACACTCGACGCACTCGACGCACTCGAGCACACACACGGGCGGCGTGGACAGCAGCCGCGGGAGGGGGCGCGTGATTGGCCGGTCGTGGGTGCTGGGGCGGGACTACAGCCGCGTGGAGACCTCGCTCACCTGTCGAGAGGGGGACAGCATACAGGTGTGTGTGTGTGTTTGAGACCTCGCTCACCTGTCGAGAGGGGGACAGCATACAGGTGTGTGTGTGTGTGTGTGTGTGTGTGTGTGTGTGTGTGTGTGTGTGTGTGTGTGTGTGTGTGTGTGTGTGTGTGTGAGGGAGGGGATGTGTGTGTTTGAGACCTCACTCACCTGTCTTAGGCCTTGAGCCAGAACCCAAAAATTGACCTCTCGCAATCGAACGGGTGGGCAAGTTCTAATCTGTTTTTTTGACTTCTTGGACATCTCAAGTAAACATTTTGGCATGATAACCATTGCAAACAGGTAGCTTTTTGGTAGTTATCATGTGTTGAAATGGTGCACCAGTAAAATGGAAATGTGAAAATCGGTATTGTGGTTCTTTACTTTTATGTAGTTTGTTGACCACACAGGGTGCTTGAATTACCTCAGGGATGCTTTCCCCTCTATTAAGACCCTACAGGGGTTGTTAGACCACACTAATAGGCCTAATAGAATCACCTCAGCAATGTGTGAATGACAAAATGTGATAAAAAGGATAACATATGAAATCCGATTTTTTTTTTTTTTAAACTTTTTTACTTTTACCCCCAACAGCAAAACAACACAAAAAAACATAATGAACAAACACATACTAACATGTGATAGCCATATACTGTACATTAATATGGCATGATAACCATTGCAAAGAGGTAGTTAGTGAAATATCATGCGTTAAAATGGTGGATCAGTAAAACGGAAATGTGAAAACTGTATTGTTGTTCTTTGTTATTATGCAGTTTGTTGACCACACAGGGTGCTTACATTTCCTCAGAGATGCTTTCCCTTCAATCAAGAGCCCAAAAAGGTTGTTAGACCATACCAATAGACCTAATAGAATCACCTAAGATATATGTGAATGAGAAAATGTGATAAAAATGACAAAATATGAAATCGTTTTCTTTTTATTATTAAACTTGCAGGACAATGGAATACAAATCAATTAAAATATATTCTTCAAAGTTATTTTCTGGATTTTCTTTTTGATGTTCTGTCTCTCTATATTAGAATACATTTTCTCATTAATATTATAGAATGGTC
>NC_085873.1:50665113-50680113 GCF_034702125.1 Engraulis encrasicolus | reverse complement strand
CACTCATTAAAGGGACACTGTGAGATTTTTGGTTGTTTATTCCAGAATTCATGCTACCCATTCAACAATGTTACCTTTTTCATGAATACTTATCACCACCATCAAATTCTACGTATTCATTATGACTGGAAAAAGGGGGATCTTCTCCATGATCCGCCATTTTGAATTTCCAGAAATAGCCATTTGAAGAGTTCAGATGCAAAACCGCCTTTTCAGAAAATAATCTTAATTCATTTGTATTTAATACAAAGCGATCATCTTTACGGGTCTGGCTCGCTAGGCTAGAGCTACGCAATGCTGTTTGAAGCAGCAAAAAAAAAAGGTTGTCTGCTGAAAATGATGGCTTGAATGAAATCAGTGCGCTGTCTCAGTATATCCACTGACAATCCATCCACTGACTGAAGAGTGAAGACGGGCTGTTCTAGGCCTACCTTCATTACATAACCATATTACCAAGGAAGGAAAATGCAGCAGGCAGGCATTAGGCCTATCCCTCCCTGCCTAGACATATGACTAGACCTACCTCCTGCAACACCTGTACCTGTCCAACAACTTCTTCAAGGTGAGTGTGAAAGTGCAAATTCTCTCTCTCTCTCTCTCTCTCTCTTTTGGGCGGGGTGGGGGATCTCTCTCTCTCTCTCTCTCTCTCTCTCTCTCTCTCTCTCTCTCTCTCTCTCTCTCTCTCTCTCTCTCTCTCTCTCTCTCTCTCATCTATGGACACACCTCCCGCAAAACCCGTGACACTAGGGGGAAAAAACCTGACATCGCCATTTTAGTAAACGACTATGCAGACTCCAGGTGAGTGCGACGGAACGGATTGAAAAGATTTTGATATGTGCAAACTTGAGTAATTAATTGAAATCGTGCAGTTATAGCCTTGGCTACACCAACCGTCAACCTATTCAAGTGGTCATTTTGACTCTCAATGCAATTGAACTATTCGTTACCTGTGGTGCAGGTAGGCCGCTGCGTCACGTCACCACTACTTGATAGCCTACCTGTTTTCTTGACGGCTGGCTGTAGGGTTAGGCTAGCCTCAGCTAAATAGACACAACAATGCATTTGATTTTGGGTAACCTGCGAAAGCAAGGTTGATGATGTTGATTGTGTGGCCACGCATTTATTTATTTATTTATTTGTTTGGTTGTGACAGATTGAGTAGCTGTTTCAATTCCGTCCAGTAGGCTATTTAATGAAGAACAGGAATTGCGTGACCAGATTCCATGTTGGCGGGTAGGTGACAGCAGAGACGGAGCTATTAGAATTAAAAGAATCTTTGGTGACAGTCCAAAAAGATAGGCCTAGCCTACTTTTCCTTTTCCCCTGTGAATTGGAATGTCACTATTATTATTAGCCTAGGCTATTAGGCTATTCTTCCTCTTGTTTTTGTTGTTTGTTGTTGTTGTTGTTGTTGTTGTTCGACTATTATCAATAGCCTAGGCCTATAGGCAGGCCTACTTATATTCTTCAGTAGGCTACGACACATTCTATCTTCAACACTTCGTGTGCATGTTCCTGAGAAGCAACATCGACATTTTATACTGGAGCCTCTAGGACATAAAACATGAATGTGGAAGTGATTGTTGCAATGTGGACTTCTCTGATTGACCTCTTGCAGAGTAGGCTAACCTTTGTCAAGGTAGCGCAGCGCTGCAAAGTTACTTTTTTTTTTACTCGAGTAGGCTGCACGCACCCACTCGAAAACGAAACCTAAAGGGCATAGCTGTATAATTCTTTGGGTAAATGGTGCCCTCTGCTGGAAAAATCAGTTGACCTGCATTTGAAAAAGTTTAGGCTGCTGCTAGATTGAATCACATTCACATGTTATAATAACATCACTAAGATTGCCATTTATAATTTCAAAATCTCAATGTAGGTCAGATATATTGTTGATGTTACGGTATGACTGCCACAATGCCGTATGTAATGCACTTTTGAATTCTATAACCCCCTTGAGATGGAGTCCATGTTCTTATCTTATGCCCCCCCCCCAAACAGGTTAACTAAAGCCCGCTCTATGGATAATGTGGCTAACTTCAGTGGGATCCAGTGAGTGTACCCGTTATATTTAATTACACTGAGCTGGCCCTTTAGTCCACTTAGTCAGAGAGAGTAGAGAGATATACACTTAACCCTTAGCGCAGAGCCTATGTTATAACCTTGCTGTCGCCAAAATTGTAATGGCTATGTCTTTATCTGTTACTTAAGGTTCTCTGCACTGTTATAGCGATGTTGTTATGATGTAGTTGAGTATTTTCAGCAAATAGTAAATAGGCCCGCCGGCGACCCCATCTGCATTAAGAGGGTACAGAATCTCTGACTTAGTGCCTGTATAGTTGTTTACTGGTATTGGTTACAGTCTCTGGAGCAATGTGGGGTTTGGTGCCTTACTCAAGGGCATATAATCATGGGTAGACTGTGGTAAGGTTGGTCTTAGGGATTAGTTGTTTATTATTATTATTATTATTATTATTTTATTATGCATGTATTATTGTTATCAGGGCTCTAAATTAACACCAGCCAACCGGCCAAATGCTGATGAAATTTCAGTTTGGCTTGTAGAAAATATCACTTTGACCCATTAGTGAGTGTGTGTTGGCTAGTAAGATAAACATCTATTACAGGCCATTTTGGCTGGTGATGTAAAAAGTTAATTTAGAGCCCTGTATGTTATTTTTAATTAATTTATTAAAGTATATATGTACAGTATGTATTGACTTAAATACGTACTTACTTATTTATTTTATTTTTTCCAGAAACATGGACAACTGGAAAGAGGGCCGTACCTCTGATGCATTCCAGCGTCAGGGGATCCGTTTGAGCCCAGCACATCTCTGTGGACCAGACCCAGATCCAGATCCCCCTCCGGATCCGGCTCCAGTTTTTCCTTTCAGATGTTAATCTCACAGGTGAGGAACTCAGATGGCTGAAGTTGGTGCAAAACCGGGACCATGTTCATTCCATACACACTCTTCAAAGGGAGTGCAAGGGAGTCCAGATGTTCAAGGTTTGAAAAATGCTTGTAACGAGTTTGCACATCTGGCTGTTCAGAATTGATCATGTTTAAGGATTCACAGCGAAAGATATTGACATATTTTGGTCACCTTTTCATTTGGACAGCCGTGGCCTAATGGTCAAAGAAATGGCTTTGGATCAAAGGGTTGCTTGTTCGATTCCCACCCTTCCACTCCCTACCTCACTCCATGATATTTTGAGTAGTCTGCAAAAATAAGGCTCCCCCTTTTAAAGACCTATTTTTAGAAGAAAAAAAAAAACCCTGTCTTTATAATCGGCCAATACAGCAAGTATAAGTCACTGGCTATGTTTACATGACGCTTTTAATTCTGAATTGTGAAGTGTTTACATGACGTTTTCATAACGAAATTAAGCTTTATTCAGATTTAAAGTGAGTTAATTCTGAATTAAATGTCTTATTGAAACGTAGCCACGTTGCATAAAACCGGCAGCTAAGTGTAAAGTAATGTAATGTAATTCAAAGTAATGTAATTTAAAGTAATGTAATGTTAATGTAATGTTCTGACTGTGTCTGTGCTGTCATGTTTTGTCCACAGGGAAGCAGCTCCCTCACACATCATTCAAGCAGTGTGTGGGACGCCACCTCCGTTGATGATGAAGCCATTGCAGTATCTCCTCATTCAGGAGGCAGCTACGTTTGCACTTTAACACCTCCGTATTGGATAACTACTTAGTATCCCTATTGGAGGATGCAACTACCTAATAAGCCTTATGCCTCCATGTTGGATGACTGGTAGGCAAATAATATCATTTCAAATATATTTGTCTGAACCAAACAAACTACACGTCGCAATAATCGATGCCAGGTGATGATGCGATATTGGCCCAAAGTTCGGGGGTGATGCTAAACGCCTTCCAATTTTGCCGCCTAGACTTTGTCTCTTCTAAGAGAAAGCGTACTGCAACGTACATAATATAAGTGCTGCAGCTACATCTTGTCTTGTTTTTTAAGACGAAGTTACTGCTGCTAAGCTATAAATGCACAGAAATTGCGTCAATGAATGCACCTGCACTTAACAGCGGATGTTTGCACTCAGCTGCATATGCTGAAAAAAAGCGCCTTTGTCTGTGTACACACACAGCGCATGAGTGGGCCCTGTTCTTTGCGTGTACCTAAAGCAGCACAGTTAATAAGGAAATGATCCATTACTGTCAATAATTAAAACAACTGAATGTGAATTAGCCAACCATATCAGAATGGTATCATGACATAATAAAATAGACATATAATCCTGGGATACACATATGCGGATATTTCTATGAACAGTTTTTTTTTTTTTTTTAAACTGTTTTACTGTTTACATGACATGAGAGTAAAAACAAATCTCAATTGTCCACACAAATCAGCGTGGAGTATGGAATCACGCATGATGGAATTGACTCAATAAGGCAAAAACTTAAAAAAAAAAAAAAATTCTAGCGTTTGCCTTGTTTACATTTCAGGTCCGCTTTCAGTTTTTGTCTGAATTAGGGAGCTAAAATGTTATTGCATAAATAACAGGCCCCAACAGATCAAAAGAAAGTGATAACAAATACATCCACACTCTGTCCAAACCCAGTTCTGTGCCCCCCCTCTCTCCCTGGGCACAGGACAACTAACCCCTCTGTCGCCCCTATTGGCTTCCCTGGGGACAGTCATACAAATAATTTGAGTACATTGGACTACAACTGCTTGTGCACATGCAAAGAACAGGGCTCTTTTGACTTCTGATAGTCACACAAATGCACAAATGCACAAATGCACTCATACATTTCTAGAAAGATGTATGTTACTCTACAGCTATGTAATTATTATGTAATATGTAGCTAATGGGTTTGGTCTGTCCAGCAACCTCATACTGTTGTCTGTCGACGCCAACAACACAATTCCTGGCCAAATACTTTATGTGGGCCCTGGTGCTTGTGCGTAACTGACGAGCTGACACCTCATCTTCCGTTTTTCTGTTTGTTTGTTTGTCTGCGCAAAATACCCCTGAACCCTGTTCTATCTCGACTGTTATATGTCTGTCTCTGGATAACAGAGGCTGTTAAAGTTATACTGTCCCATTTTTGCAAATAAGCTTATTTTACACCTCCCCTTGAGTTAAGTAATAGGGTTTTACCTTTCTCCTATACTTTCAACCAGAGCAGGAATTTCGTGCCCACCCACTTTGGGCTTGTGCCCTTGATTGAAAAAAATATCTGCAATAAGGCCACAGTGGCCTTGATGCCCTCTCTGACGCCTAATGGGTTAAAATGCAATAAAATGCATTAAATTGCATCTAAGAAACACACATTTTCTTGGGGGAGGACCCCCAAACCCCCCGGCCAAAAACATGTCCTCCTTTTTGCTGGCATGAACATGGTTACACTACCCCTCACACAGTCTTGTATTTTGCACTTCATTTGCTCTGAATTAACACCAGCCAAAAATGTATGGCCTTGGTGCCCTGGCTTTTGGCCTTCATGCCCTTAAAAAATTGACAACTCAAAAGGCCAAGTGGTCTGCTTTCAACCGTTCTCTGAGTATGGTAGTGCAAATTTTACCTCCAAGCTAGCAGTTAACATTGAGTCCTGTGAGACCAGTTAGCCGCCGGCTAACTGTTCAAAGTATAGGAGAAGGGTACAACTATTACTTAACTCAAGGGGAGGTGTGAAATAAGCTTATTTCCAAAAATGGGACAGTATCACTTTAAATGTAATGTCCTGCTTCTAATCACGCACAAACCCCAGGGCCCTGTGTACGCCTCAGTTCATTCTGACGCGTCCTCGTAAATGCCAAAGTCGTTTAGTTCATGTTTACAAAGGGCACTCAGACCCGTACACGTAAACAAAAAACAAAAAAAATCTGTGCTGAGAACAATAAACGTAATCAGCTCAGAGTCGGGAAAGCTAAGCCTCGAAGAGTGCGTCCTTAGTGGTGGAATACTGTGAAGCCTACATCCCTCTATACTCCCCTGCTGCCACGCTCACCTGAAGAAAATCAGACTAATTGATCAGTAATTCATAGTAGTGATTTAAAATTATCTAATCAGTGTAAAGCCAGTTGGGTATATTCCATTAATCAAATCATCACTGTTCAAATTTGTCTGGAGTCCCCTGCAGTACCTCAGCAATGCAGACAAGCAATGCAGACACAGCTTGCTTATATAAATCATAAATTATATCTTAACTCATATACATGAAACAAGTTGTTACAGCAGTTGTTTCAGCATCTTTACAAAAGCAAATGCAGCCCAGAAAAGTGAATTTAGTGAAATCAGCTGTGGAAGACAGACATGATAACCAATTACAACGAGCTGTGGTAATGCACAGGTGTGGTCACTAGAGGGCAGGACTCTCTCTCTTTGATGCTGGCTTTCCCCCACAATGGTTCTCATAACTATACTGCATGTATGGGAACCACTCTGCATGGTTCTGTCATCAATGGATTGTATGTTTCTCTAATAAAAAATATTGGAGCCAAAATAAACAATTGTTTGTGTTTTCCTCAACCATTGGTCAGTTGTGGTGTGTGTGTGTATGTGGCTGGCTGGCTTCATGATGCAATACTCATGAACGGCGTGACGTTTTCCATGTTCGTTACTCCCATTTGTATTTGTGGGGGAAAACAGCCCATGCAAGTCAATTGGTGATGTTGTCGTTTAATAAACGAAAGATACGGACCTGAAGACTAGCGTTGTGTTGCCGGCTGTTCAAATAATATAGCCAAAAAGCGGTGGCTGAAGCATGGACTGTGTTCATTTAGGCTAGCAGATGTAGCATGTAAGACATTGTAAGTTGATGAGACATTCGGTTTGTTTTCACCCATAAAGGGGCGTAACGCACATTAAGGGGCAAAGTACCCGGATGGCCGTTCATGCCTATAGCCCACTATGTGCCTACATGCTGTAAGCCATAGCAGTGCTATTTCACACGGCACCAGCTCCCCTTTAAACTCAACCGGGTCAAAGACTTCCAACATGACACTGTCTGTCAGTGCTAACAGATGCTTTTGCTTACTGTAACTGTGAAAAACATGACATTTCAAAGCATTTTTTTGAAAAGTGAATGCATGAAAGCCAAGCCAAAAAAATAATAATAATAAAAAAAACTCTTTTTACAGTAAGCAAAAGTATCCGTTGCACTGAAGGACATGTTGGACGTCTTTGAACCAACCGCTGTGATACTGTAGTGTAAAACAAGTCACTCCTTTACATCAAATGACATGACATTCCTCTTTATAGCTGACTTTGATTAAACCAAAACTCAAAGACACTCAAAGCTGGCCTTAGCTGTGGCTCAAACGGCTTAGGCACCACACAGTTACACATGGGAGACCTGAGGTTCAAATCCTGGTACAAGGTAATTTCCCAACCTGTCCCTGACCCATCTCTCTCGTTCACTTGTTTCCTGATTTTTATTTATTTATTTATTTATTTATTTATTTATTTATTTATTTATTTAGCAGCTTTCCATATGTATTTCTGGAAATTCAAAATGGTTGACGTGGAGAAGATCCCCCTTTTCATATAACACTGTAAATAAAGAGAATTGAAGAGTTCAGATGCAACCCCCCCTAAGTGCCCTTTCAGAAAATACACACACGCACGCACGCACGTGCACACACACACACACACACACACACACACACACACACACACACACACACACACACACACACACACACAGTAAGCCTTAGTCCAAAGTCTTTACTGAGCTTCGTGATTAAGTGAATTTTGCTGTACATTTCTATTAAAATGATAATATTTTCTGAGCAGCTTGTGTCTGTCTATGCTTGGACTCAGTAGCCTAGTTAGTAGGCCTAACCATCAGCACAGAAGAGGAACATTGTTATAAATGGGAGAGAGGGGTGGAGGGATGCACCGATAATATCGGCACCCGATACTGCTCATTATACTTGCCGGTACCAGGAACGATACTGCTATTACACAAAACAATGCAAAATCTTGTCACATTCTGTGGACTTCAAAGCAGCATGGAAAAAAGTGCCACCTCACACATTCACTAACATTTAAATCTACATGGAAATGGACAATAAATATATCACAGGAGGAAAAAACAAGGCCATGCATGTATTTTCATTGTATTTTGGTGGTAAAAGGTATTGGTACTCGGTATCGGCAAGTACACACATTAATGTACTCGTACTTGTATTGGTTTTCAAAAAAGTGGAATCGGTGCATCCCTAGAGAGGTGAAGTGTGTGTGTGTGTGTGTGTGTGTGTGTGTGTGTGTGTGTGTGTGTGTGTGTGTGTGTGTGTGTGTGTGTGTGTGTGTGGAGAGACGAGTGTTAATAGAACAGCTAAATGTTGAACAAATAAATAACTGCAGGTTGGTTTAAAAGTACGGTACATTAAAGTACATGATATCACATGAGCCTTGGCAACTTGCATTCCTTGGCATATGACCAGAGGTGTGTGTGTGTGTGTGTGAGAGAGAGAGAGTGAATAGGCCCTAACAGGTTTTTTTTTAACCACCATTCTGTCCCACACTCATTAAAGGGAACTGTGTGAGATTTTTAGTTGTTTATTTCCAGAATTCATGCTACCCATTCAATAATGTTACCTTTTTCATGAATACTTATCACCACCATCAAATTCTACGTATTGATTATGACTGGAAAAAGGGGGATCTTCTCCATGATCCGCCATTTTGAATTTCCAGAAATAGTCATTTTAGATGCAAAAATGACTGTACTTGGGCCATAGGCCTACTAGAAAATATTCATTTATTACTTAGTAAACTTTCATGAAAAGATCAAATTTGGCAATAGGCAACGCATTTTCAATGAGCAGCATAGTTGCAGTACCTTTTTGACCATTTCCTGTACAGTGTCCCTTTAACTCATTGAGTGCCAGCCATTTTCAAATTCAGACCGGGGGGTTGCCAGGCTATTTTCAACGTTTGAGTGTTTTTTCAAGAGCTTCTTTGTCCATGTGAACAACAAACATACCAGATCAACGTGTTAGGCCCCACCCACCATAAAAAAACACAACCGACTAGATATCAAGTTCTTGGCACTGTGCCATACATTCTGAAAAGACTTGTTTTCAAGTCCATGGCACTCAAAGAGCTACACATTTATTAAAACAAAGTAACATGATTGCCAAGAGAAAGAGCTACGCCATGCTGTTTGAAGTAGCAAAAAAAAGGTTGTCTGCTGAAAATGATGACTTGAATGAAATCAGTGCGCTGTCTCAGTATATCCACTCACAATCCATCCACTGACTGAAGAGTGAAGACGGGCTGTTCTAGGCCTTCCTTCATTACATAACCATATTACCCAGGAAGGAAAATGCAGCAGGCAGGCATTAGGCCTATCCCCCCCTGCCTAGACATATGACTAGACCTACCTCCTACAACATCTGTAAACTTTGTCAAGGTGAGTCTGAAAGTGGAAATTCTCTCTCTCTCTCTCTCTCTCTCTTTTGGGCGGGGTGGGGATGGGCTCATCTCTCTCTCTCTCTCTCTCACTCTCTCTCTCTCTCTCTCTCTCTCTCTCTCTCTCTCTCGTCTATGGACACACCTCCCGCAAAACCCGTGACACTAGGGCGAAAAAACCTGACATCGCCATTTTAGTAAACGACTATGCAGACTCCAGGTGAGTGCGACGGAAGAACGGATTGAAATGTTTTTGATATGTGCAAACTTGAGTAATTACTTGAAATCGTGCAGTTATAGCCTTGGCTACAGCAACCGTCAACCTATTCAAGTGGTCATTTTGACTCTCAATGCAATTGAACTATTCGTTACCTGTGGTGCAGGTAGACCGCTGCGTCACGTCACCACTACTTGATAACCTACCTGTTTTCTTGACGGCTGGCTGTAAGGCTAGGCTAGCCCCGGCTAAATAGACACAACAATGCATTTGATTTTGGGTAACCTGCGAAAGCAAGGTTGATGATGTTGATTGTGTGGCCACACGCATGTATTCATTTATTTATTTGTTTGGTTATGGCAGATTGAGTAGCTGTTTCAATTCCGCCCAGCATTTCATGAAGAACAGGAATTGCGAGACCAGATTCCATGTTGGCGGGTAGGTGACCGCAGGGACGGCCTATTATTAGAATTAAAAGAATCTTTGGTGACAGTCCAAAAAGATAGGCCTAGCCTTCTCCTTTTCCCATGTTAATTGGAATGTCATTATTAATATTAGCTTAGGATTCTTCTTCCTCTTGTATTTGTTGTTGTTGTTGTTGTTGTTATTGTTGTTGTTCGACTATTCAATAGCTGCCTAGGCCTATGCAGGCCTACTTATATTCTTCAGTAAGATACGACACATTCTATTTTCAACACTTCATGCGAGAGGCAACATCGACATTTTATACTGGAGCCTCTATGATTTTAGGCCATAAAACATGAATGCGGAAGTGATTGTTGCAATGTGGAGTTCTCTGATTGGCCACTTGCAGAGTAGGCTAACCCTTTTCAAGGTAGCGCAGCGCTGCAAGAAGTTACTTTTTTTTTTTACTCGAGTAGGCTGCACGCACCCACTCGAAAACGAAACCTAAAGGGCATTGCTGTATATTTTTTTGGGTAAATGGTGCCCTCTGCTGGAAAAATCAGTTGACCTGCATTTGAAAAAGTTTAGGCTGCTGCCAGAGTGAATCACATTCACATGTTATAATAACATCACTAAGATTGCCATTTATAATTTCAAAATCTCAATGTAGGTCAGAGATATTGTTGATGTTATGGTATGACTGCCACAATGCCGTATGCAATGCACTTTTGATTTCTATAACCCCCTTGAGATGAAGTCCATGTTCTTATCTTATGCCCCCCCCCCACCCTCACAGGTTAACTAAAGCCCGCTCCATGGATAATGTGGCTAACTTCAGTGGGATCCAGTGAGTGTACCCGTTATATTTAATTACACTGAACTGACCCTTTAGTCCACTTAGTCAGAGAGAGTAGAGAGATAGCCTATACACTTAACCCTTAGCGCAGAGCCTATGTTATAACCTTGCTGTCGACAAAATTGTAA
Source organism: Engraulis encrasicolus (assembly GCF_034702125.1). Taxonomy (NCBI): domain Eukaryota; kingdom Metazoa; phylum Chordata; class Actinopteri; order Clupeiformes; family Engraulidae; genus Engraulis; species Engraulis encrasicolus. Next base: position 50,669,109 of record NC_085873.1, on the reverse strand, counting down.
TGGCTATGTCTTTATCTGTTACTTAAGGTTCTCTGCACTGTTATAGCGATGTTGTTATGATGTAGTTGAGTATTTTCAGCAAATAGTAAACAGGCCCGCCGGCGACCCCATCTGCATTAAGAGGGTACAGAATCTCTGACTTAGTGCCTGTAGCGTATTATAGTTGTTTACTGGTATTGGTCACAGTCTCTGGAGCAATGTGGGGTTTGGTGCCTTGCTCAAGGGCATATTAATCATGGGTAGACTGTGGTAAGGTTGGTCTTAGGGATTAGTTGTTTATTATTATTATTATTATTATTATTATTATTATTATTTTATTATGCATGTATTATTGTTATCAGGGCTCTAAATTAACACCAGCCAACCGGCCACTGAGTGTGTGTTGGCTAGTAAGATAAACATCTATTACAGGCCATTTTGGCTGGTGATGTAAAAAGTTAATTTAGAGCCCTGTATGTTATTTTTAATTAATGTATTAAAGTATATATGTACAGTATGTATTGACTTAAAAATTATTGACTTTAAAATAATTATTTTTTTTCCAGAAACATGGACAACTGGAAAGAGGGCCGTACCTCTGATGCGTTCCAGCGCCAGAGGATCCATTTGAGCCCAGCACATCTCTGTGGACCAGACCCAGATCCAGATCCCCCTCCGGATCCGGATCCGTTTTTTCCTTTCAGATGTTAAACTCACAGGTGAGAAACTCAGATGGCTGAAGTTGGTGCAAAACCGGGACCATGTTAATTCCATACACACTCTTCAAAGAGAGTGCAAAGGAGTCCAGATGTTCAAGGTTGGAAAAATGCGAGTTTGCACATCTGTCTGTTCAGAATTGACCGTGTTTAAGCATTCACAGCGAAAGATATTGATATATTTTGGTCACTTGTTCATTTGGACAGCCGCGGCCTGATGGTCAAGGAGATGGCTTTAGGTCAAAGGGTTGCTTGTTCGATTCCCACCCTTCCACTCCCTACCTCACTCCATGATATTTTGAGTAGTCTGCAAAAATAAGGCTCCCCCTTTTAAAGACCTATTTAAAAAAGAAAAAGAAAAACACTGTCTTATAATCGGCCAATACAGCAAGTAGGCCTATACCTGTAAGTCATTGGCTATGTTAACATGACGCTTTTAATTCTGAATTGTGAAGTGTTTACATGATGTTTTCAAAGCGAAATCAATCTTTATTCAGATTTAAAGTGAGTTCATTCTGAATTAAATGTCTTATTGAAACGTAGCAACTTTGCATAAAACCGTCAGCTAAGTGTAATGTAATGCAATGTAATTCAAAGTAATGTAATGTAAAGTAATGTAATGTTCTGACTGTGTCTGTGCTGTCATGTTTTGTCCACAGGGAAGCAGCTCCCACACATCATTCAGACTGTGTGTGGGACGCCCCGTCCGTTGATGATGAAGCCATTGCAGTATCTCCACATTCAGGAGGCAGCTATGTTTGCACTTTAACACCTCCGTATTGGATAAATACTTAATATCCCTATTGGAGGATGCAACTACCTAATAAGCCTTATGCCTCCATGTTGGATGACTGGTAGGCAAATAATATCATTTCAAATATATTTGTCTGAACCAAACAAACTACACGTCGCAATAATCGATGCCAGGTGATGATGCGACATTGGCCCAAAGTTCGAGGGTGATACTCAACGCCCTCCAATTTTGCCGCCTAGACTTTGTCTCTCCTAAGAGAAAGCGTACTGCAACGTACATAATATAAGTACTGCAGCTACATCTTGTCTTGTTTTTTAAGACAAAGTTACTGCTGCTAAGCTATAAATGAAGAGTTCAGATGCAAAACCCCCTAAGTGCCTTTTCAGAAAATAATCTTAATTCATTTTTATTTAATACAAAAAGCTATCAAAAATGCCTATTTTTAATTGTATTTATGTAATATAACTATTTATATGTATTATCAAGTACATGAATGTAAACCAAACCAACAACGGGGTTCTCTAAAAATACAGAAGTGCAGGTCTTCAGAAATGGAGTTAGGGGGTTTTGCATCTGAACTCTTCAAATGCACAGAAATTGCGTCAATGAATGCACCTGCACTTAACAGCGGATGTTTGCACTCAGCTGCATATGCTGAAAAAAAGCGCCTTCGTCTGAGTACATACAGTGCACACACACAGCGCATGAGTGGGCCCTGTTCTTTGCGTGTACCTAAAGCAGCACAGTTAATTAGGAAATGATCCATTACTGTCAATAATTAAAACAACTGAATGTGAATTAGCCAACCATATCAGAATGGTATCATGACAAATAGACATATAATCCTGGGATACATATGCAGATATTTCTATGAACAGGTTTTTAAAAAAATCAGTTTTACTTTAAAATCCTGTTAACATGACATGAGAGTAAAAGCAATTCTCAATTGTCCACACAAATCGGCGTGAAGTATGGAATCACGCATGATGGAATTGACTCAATAAGGCAAAAAACTTTTTTTAAATCATTTTTCTAGCGTTTGCCTTGTTTACATTTCAGGTCCGCTTTTAAGCTTTAGTAACATCTCAGTTTTTGTCTGAATTAGGGAGCTAAAATGTTACTGCATAAATAAAAGGCCCCAAAGTGTTTACATACATCCACACTCTGTCTAAACCCAGTTCTGGGCCCCCCCTCTCTCCCTGGGCACAGGACAACTAACCCCTCTGTCGCCCCCTATTGGCTTACCTGGGGAAAGTCACACAGAGAGAGTAATGAGTCAAAATAAAGAATTTGAGTACATTGGACTACAACTGCTTCTGCACATGCAAAGAACAGGGCTCTTTTGACTTTCGATAGTCACACTAATGCACAAATGCACTAATGCACAAATGCACTCATACATTTCTAGAAAGATGTATGTTACTCTACAGCTATGTAATTATTATGTAATATGTAGCTAATGGGTTTGGTCTGTCCAGCTACCTCATACTGTTGTCTGTCGACGCCAACAACACAATTCCTGGCCAAATACTTTATGTGGGCCCTGGTGCTTGTGCGTAACTGACGAGCTGACACCTCATCTTCCATTTTTCTGTTTGTTTGTTTGTCTGCGCAAAATACCCCTAAGCCCTGTTCTATCTCGACTGTAATATGTCTCTGGATAACAGCGGCTGTTAAAGTGATACTGTCCCATTTTTGCAAATAAGCTCATTTTACACCTCCCCTTGAGTTAAGTAATAGGGTTTTACCTTTCTCCTATACTTTCAACCAGAGCAGGAATTTCGTGCCCACCCACTTTGGGCTTGTGCCCTTGAAAAAAATATCTGCCATAAGGCCACAGTGGCCTTGATGCCCTCTCTGACGCCTAATGGGTTAAAATGCAATAAAATGCATGAAATTGCATCTAAGAAACACAAATTTTCTTGGGGGAGGACCCCCAAACCCCCCGGCCAAAAACATGTCCTCCTTTTTGCTGGCATGAACATGGTTACACTACCCTTCATACAGTCTTGCATTTTGTACTTAATTTGGTCTGAATTAACACCATCCAAAAATGTATGGCCTTGGTGCCCTGGCTTTTGGCCTTCGTGCCCTTAAAAAATTGACAACTCAAGAGGCCAAGTTCTCTGAGTATGGTAGTGCAAATTTTACCTCCAAACTAGCAGTTAACATTGAGTCCTGTGAGACCAGTTAGCCGCCGGCTAACTGTTCAAAGTATAGGAGAAGGGTAAAACTATTACTTAACTCAAGGGGAGGTGTAAAATAAGCTTATATCCAAAAATGGGACAGTATCACTTTAAATGTAATGTCCTGTTTCTAATCACGCACAAACCCCAGGGCCCTTGTGTACGCCTCAGTTCATTCTGATGCGTCCTAGTAAAGTTATTTACTAGTTCATGTTTACAAAGGTCACTCAGACCCGTACACGTAAACAAAAAACAAAAAAATCTGTGTTGAGAACAATAAATGTAGTTCTAATCAGCACAGTCGGGAAAGCTAAGCCTCTAAGAGTGCGTCCTTAGTGGTGGAATACTGTGAAGCCTACAT
>NC_085873.1:50647613-50660113 GCF_034702125.1 Engraulis encrasicolus | reverse complement strand
GTTGTGACAGTCCGAAAAGATAGGCCTAGCCTTCTCCTTTTCCCATGTGAATTGGAATGTCATTATTAATATTAGCTTAGGATTCTTCTTCCTCTTGTATTTGTTGTTGTTGTTGTTGTTGTTGTTGTTGTTGTTGTTGTTGTTATTTGACTATTATCATTAATACCTATGGCCTATATTCTTCAGTAAGATACGACACATTCTATGTTCAACACTTCGTGTGAGAAGCAACATCGACATTTTATAGGCTACTGGAGCCTCTATGATTTTAGGCCATAACAAATGAATGCGGAAGTGATTGTTGCAATGTGGAGTTCTCTGATTGGCCACTTGCAGAGCAGCCTTTTTCAAGGTAGCGCAGCGCAGAGCCATCTAATAACAGAGTTACGTCACTCCCATAGACCTCTATGGACCAATCTTTCCACAGCAATGGCGGCTCTCATGGAGCCTCACGGAGCGTTAACATGGAAATCCCCATTGACTTTAGTTCTATTAGAAGTTACTTAGTTCTAGGAGGTGGCCGTAGAACACAGAAAATGTGGTAAAGGTAATGTAATTTGTTTCTACTTAATCTTTGTTTGGTATGTGATGGTTCTGTGTTAGTTTCCAATGAACAGAAGTTTACTGTTAAGAAACATTTTAATCTACGCGAATCACATCACCAACCGACTTCCTGGTCCCCGGTTTGCGCAACTCTGTTATTAGATGGCTCTGGCCTAGCGCAGCGCTGCAAGAAGTTACTTTTTTTTTTACTCGAGTAGGCTGCACGCACCCACTCGAAAATGAAACCTAAAAGGCATAGCTGTATGATTTTTTGGGTAAATGGTGCCCTCTGCTGGAAAAAATCAGTTGACCTGCATTTGAAAAAGTTTAGGCTGCTGCTAGAGTGAATCACATTCACATGTTATAGCCCAACATGTTCATGTCCACATTTATAATTTCAAAATTTCAATGTAGGTCAGAGATATTGTTGATGTTATGGTATGACTGCCACAATGCCCTAGCCTAAGTAATGCACTTTTGAATTCTATAACCCCCTTGAGATGGAACTGTTCTTATCTGTCCCCACCCTCACAGGTTTCCATTAAGGAAAACCTGCTCCATGGGTGATATGCCTAACTTCAGTGGGATCCAGTGAGTGTACCCGTTATATTTAATTACACTGAGCTGACCCTTTAGTCCACTTTTAGTGCCTGTACAGTTATTTAGGTACAGGGTATTGGTTACAGTCTCTGGAGCAATGTGGGATTAGGTGCCTCCTTGTGTGACGGAGGTCATCTTGCACCTGTTCACCCCCCTCGGGGATCGAACGTGCGACCTCGTCAACTACAACGGTTCGGAATGGGAGACACAGTACGATACCGCTGGGCCAAGAGACTAGTCTCTCGGCCCAACGGCACGAGACTGTATGAAGCTATCGGAGGGAGGTTTACCAACGTTCCACGCCAACTCTGTGCTAGTTAGCCTCCGTTACACTCTCCCCCTTAAACCTCACTCCCATCCGGGTCACGGCACCACTGTGACGGAGGTCATCTTGCACCTGTTCACCCCCCTCGGGGATCGAACGTGCGACCTCGTCAACTACAACGGTTCGGAATGGGAGACACAGTACGATACCGCTGGGCCAAGAGACTAGTCTCTCGGCCCAACGGCACGAGACTGTATGAAGCTATCGGAGGGAGGTTTACCAACGTTCCACGCCAACTCTGTGCTAGTTAGCCTCCGTTACACTTGTTCAAGGGCACATTAAAATAACCATGGGTAGACTCTGGTTTGGTTAGCCATAGGGATTAGTTGTTTATTATTATGATTATGATTATGATTATGATTATGATTATTATTATTTTATTATGCATTTATTATGATATTATTAATTAATTAATGTATTAAAGTATATAATAGTATGTATTGGCTTATGTACTTACTTTTGTAATTACTATGCTATTTATATATATATATTTATTTTTATTTATTTCAGAAACATGGACAACTGGAAAGTGGGCCGTACCTCTGATGCATTCCAGCGCCAGAGGATCCGTTTGAGCCCAGCACAGCTCTGTGGACCGGACCCAGATCCAGATCCCCCTCCGGATCCGGATCTGTTTTTCCTTTCAGATGTTAATCTCACAGGTGAGAAACTCAGATGGCTGAAGTTGGTGCAAAACCGGGACCATGTTAATTCCATACACACTTCTTTTAATTCTGAATTGTGAAGTGTTTACATGACGTTTTCAAAGCGAAATTAATCTTTATTCCGAATTAAAGTGAGTTAATTCTGAATTAAATGTCTTATTGAAACGTAGCCACTTTGCATAAAACCGTCAGCTAAGTGTAAAGTAATATAATGTAATTCAAAGTAATGTAATGTAAAGTAATGTAATGTTCTGACTGTGTCTGTGCTGTCATGTTTTGTCCACAGGGAAGCAGCTCCCTCACACATCATTCAGGCAGTGTGTGGGACGCCACATCCGTTGATGATGAAGCCATTGCAGTATCTCCACATTCAGGAGGCAGCTATGTTTGCACTTTACACCTCCGTATTGGATAACTACTTAGTATCCCTATTGGAGGATGCAACTACCTAATAAGCCTTATGCCTCCATGTTGGATGACTGGTCGGCAAATAATATCATTTCAAATATATTTGTCTGAACCAAACAAACTACACGTCGCAAGAATCGATGCCAGGTGATGATGCGACATTGGCCCAAAGTTCGGGGGTGATACTCAACGCCCTCCAATTTTGCCGCCTAGACTTTGTCTCTTGTAAGAGAAAGCGTACTGCAGCGTACATAATATAAGTACTGCAGCTACATCTTGTCTTGTTTTTTAAGACAAAGTTACTGCTGCTAAGCTATAAATGCACAGAAAGTGCGTCAATGAATGCACCTGCACCTTACAGCGGATGTTTGCACTCAGCTTCATATGCTGACAAAAAGCGCCTTTGTCTGTGTACACACACAGCGCATGAGTGGTCCCTGTTCTTTGCGTGTACCTAAAGCAGCACAGTTAATAAGGAAATGATCCATTACTGTCAATAATTAAAACAACTGAATGTGAATTAGCCAACCATATCAGAATGGTATCATGACATAATAAAATAGACATATAATCCTGGGATACACATATGCGGATATTTCTATGAACAGTTTATGAACAGTAAAAACAAATCTCAATTGTCCACACAAATCAGCGTGGAGTATGGAATCACGCATGATGGAATTGACTCAATAAGGCAAAAACTTAAAAAAAAAAAAAAATTCTAGCGTTTGCCTTGTTTACATTTCAGGTCCGCTTTCAGTTTTTGTCTGAATTAGGGAGCTAAAATGTTATTGCATAAATAACAGGCCCCAACAGATCAAAAGAAAGTGATAACAAATACATCCACACTCTGTCCAAACCCAGTTCTGTGCCCCCCCTCTCTCCCTGGGCACAGGACAACTAACCCCTCTGGCTTCCCTGGGGACAGTCATACAAATAATTTGAGTACATTGGAGTACAACTGCTTGTGCACATGCAAAGAACAGGGCTCTTTTGACTTTTGATAGTCACACAAATGCACTTTCATACAAATGTAGAAAGATGTATGTTACTCTACAGCTATGTAATTATTATGTAATATGTAGCTAATGGGTTTGGTCTGTCCACCAACCACATAGTGTTGTCTGTGCACACCAACAATACAATTCCTGGCAAAAAAAAAAAATGTGGGCCCTGGTGTTTGTGCGTAACTGACGAGCTGACACCTCATCTTCCGTTTTTCTGTTTGTTTGTTTGTCTGCGCAAAATACCCCTGAACCCTGTTCTATCTCGACTGTTATATGTCTGTCTCTGGATAACAGAGGCTGTTAAAGTTATACTGTCCCATTTTTGCAAATAAGCTGATTTTACACCTCCCCTTGAGTTAAGTAATAGGGTTTTACCTTTCTCCTGTACTTTCAACCAGGGCAGGAATTTCGTGCCCACCCACTTTGGCCTTGTGCCCTTGATTGAAAAAAATATCTGCCATAAGGCCACAGTGGCCTTGATGCCCTCTCTGACACACATTAAAATGCATTTAATTGCATCTAAGAACACAAATTTTATTGAGGGAGGACCCCCAAAACCCCCCGGCCAAAAACATGTCCTCCTTTTTGCTGGCATGAACATGGTTACACTACCCCTCACACAGTTTTGTATTTTGCACTTCATTTGCTCTGAATTAACACCATCCAAAAATGTATGGCCTTGGTGCCCTGGCTTTTGGCCTTCATGCCCTTAAAAAATTGACAACTCAAAAGGCCAAGTGGTTTGCTTTCAACCGTTCTCTGAGTATGGTAGTGCAAATTTTACCTCCAAGCTAGCAGTTAACATTGAGTCCTGTGAGACCAGTTAGCCGCCGGCTAACTGTTCAAAGTATAGGAGAAGGATAAAACTATTACTTAACTCAAGGGGAGGTGTAAAATAAGCTTATTTCCAAAAATGGGACAGTATCACTTTAAATGCAATGTCCTGTTTATAATCACGCACAAACCCCAGGGCCCTGGTGAGCGCCTCAGTTCATTCTGACGCGTCCTCGTAAATGCCAAAGTCGTTTACTAGTTCATGTTTACAAAGGTCACTCAGACCCGTACACGTAAACAAAAAACAAAAAACAAAAAATCTGTGCTAAGAACAATAAATGTAATCAGCTCAGAGTCGGGAAAGCTAAGCCTCTAAGAGTGCGTCCTTTGTGGGGGAATACTGTACATCTCTCTCAATACTCACCTGCTGCCACGCTCACCTGAAGTAAACCAGACTAATTGATCAGTAATTTGTAGTAGCTACTGTATTTAATATAAGCAAATTAGTGTAAAGCCAGTTGGGTATATTCCATTAATCAAAATCATCACTGTTCAAATTTGTCTGGAGTCCCCTGCAGTACTGTAGCAATGCAGACAACAACACAGCTTGCTTACATAAATCATAAATTATGTCTTAAATCATATATACATAAAACAAGTTGTTACAGCAGTTGTTTCACCATCTTTACAAAAGCAAATGCAGCCCAGAAAAGTGAAATTAGTGAAATCAGCTGTGGAAGACAGACATGATAACCAATCAAATTGACCTGTGTTAAAAGCGTAACCAATTACAACGAGCTGTGGTAATGCACAGGTGTGGTCACTAGAGGGCAGGACTCTCTCTCTCTGATGCTGGCTTTCCCCACAACGGTTCTCATAACTACATTGCATGTATGGGAACCACTCTGCATGGTTCTGTCATCAATTGATTGTATGTTTCTCTAATAAAAAAAAATTGAAGCCAAAATAAACACTTGTTTGTGTTTTCCTCAACCATTGGTCAGTTGTGGTGTGTGTGTGTGTGTGTGTGTGTGTGTGTGTGTGTGTGTGTGTGTGTGTGTGTGTGTGTGTGTGTGTGTGTGTGTGTGTGTGTGTGTGTGTGTGTGTGTGTGTGTGTGTGTGTGTGTGTGTGTGTGTGTGTGTGTGTGTGTGTGGCCTCATGGTGAGCTGTACTGTACATTTCACAATACAGTACATCAGCTCTAGCCTGAGCGAAAGCCGACTGTTGACTCACACAGTCTGGAACAAGCTAAGAGGAATCTGTTTCCATGGGGTATGGGAGAGGGTCTGACCTTACTCTGTCATTTAAATTAGTTGGAGTTCCAAATTCAAATTGAAATTGTGCTTTATTAGCATGACTGTTACGATACAGTGCTGCCAAAGCCAAAATCTTCAAGGAACAGTCCACCCTTTTTTGATTTTCACATATTTGCACTATTTCCAAGCATTATTCATGAATGTGCATATCATTTTAGTCTAGGTGTTTGCATTACCTAGTTTAATAGTATAACCAGATTAAGAGTAGCAATGCAAGTCTATGGGCACCAAACAAAACATCATCATGCAAATATAAACTACTTTAAAATTAATGCAAAATTCACCAGAGTGCAAAACAGCTATTCAATCCCGTCCTGTTATCACTTGTGGCTTGATGCTAATGGTGCCCATTTACTTCCGGGGATTTTGCTAAGCTATGCTAATCATTCTGATCCAATAAATCTGAATACTGAAACACTGAGAGGAAAAGGATATGCACATTCATGAATAATGCTTGGAAATACAGCAAATATGTGAAAATCAAAAAGGGTGGACTGTTTCTTTAAGGTGAAAGTAGGCCCTACGTAGGATGGCGTCGCCAGGCTACACCAGGTCCCCTATAGTGTTACTGTACATTATGTCATTACATTACATGACATGACATGACATTCCACTTTATAGCAGACTTTGATCAAACCAAACGGCTTGGGGATCATACTGTTACACTGAAGAGACCTGAGGTGAGTTTCTCATTCAAAATGCCGGACATAGAAGGTCCACCTTTTCACGTATGAAAACAATTTCACCAGTGATAATGAATACTTAGAATGTGATGGTTTAGGACCGGTAAGTATTGGTTAAAAAGGTAAGAATTATGAATGGGCAGCATGAATTTTGAAAACAAAGTACTACTAAAATATTACATCGGGGACATCTATCTATTGCATCCCACCTGTCCTCTGTCCTGTCACATTTATGATTTTGAGATGTTCTCATTGACGTTGAACCTAAGACTAGAGGGCAATTTGGCAACTTGGATTCCTGGGCTATCCTAGGCTATCACCTAATGTGCGCATATATATATATATATATATATATATATATATATATATATATATATATATATTGATGTTTTTAAAGCCGGATTGTTTGCCACATTCTCACACTTTTTGCCACATTCTCACAGTAAGCATTTATTTAAGGTAAGTAACATGATTACCAAGAGAAACACATGTGCAGTGTTTGAAGCTGCAGAAAAAGGTTGTCCACTGAAAATAATGCATTGAATGAAAACAGTGTGATAGTAGTAGAGTAGAGTAACTTTATTAATCCCCAGGGGGAAATTCAGGAATGTAGGCTATAGTGCATCCACTGACAAATACAGAATATCCACTCACTGCAGAAGGGTCCTTCATTACATAACATACACAGGATGAAAATGCAGCAGGCAGACATAGCATAGACGTGAGTGTGTGTGTACGTGCAAATTACACTTAATTTTCAGGGCTGCAGGGTGTGTCTATAGACCTCCTCCCCTGGAATGTCTATGGACACACCCTGCAAAACCTGTGACAGTACAGTAGGGAAGAAAACAAACTCCGCCATTTCTTATGCAGACTTCAGGTGAGTACGAGGGGAAAACGGATTGAAAAGGTTTTGATATGTGCAAACTTGAGTAATTAATGGAAATCGTGCCATTGGTTATTTTGACTGTCTATGTTATTCGTTCCGTGTGGTGCATGCCTAAACTTGCGCCATGTCACCACTCTGAAGTGAAAGTTGGCCTACTTGTTTTCGTGGTGGCTGGCTATAAGAAGGAAATGGACACAACAATGCGTTTAATTTTGGGAACAAAAGCAAATGTGAAGGATGAATTGTTGATGTTGTGGCTACAAGTATTCATGTAGTCTATGTGTTTCTTTGTGTAGGCTATATGGGGTAGCTCATTCAATTTCGCAGCATCGCCTACATGAAGATAAGGAACTGCAAGACCAGATCCCACGTTTGCGGGTAGGTGACAGTCCAAAAAGACTACTTTTCCAACTCCCCCTCTGAATTGAAATATTATCATCATCATCATTATAATTATTACCGGTAGCCTATTCTTCTTCCTCTTGTTGTTGTTGTTTTTATTATTGTTGCTGTTCGCCTATTTATCATTATCTAGCCTATTTAACATTGTTCAGTAAAACACAATCTACACTTTTGTCTTCAACATTTGCATGATTTGCATTGTCCATATACCTAAGAAACAGCATCGACATTTTAGACTTAAAGACTAAAAATTAGAATGTGGAAGCGATTGCTGCAATTTGCTCAACGCCTGCAAAAAGTTACATCAGAGATCTTATAGACCGAAACTTAAGGCACAGCTGTATAATGTTGGGTAAATGATGCTCTCTGCTTGTAAAACTGTTTGAACTGCAGTTGAGAAAAAAAATCAGTGAATCACATTCACACAGCATGTCTAAGCTTGGCATTTCTAATTTCAAAAACTCAATGTAGATCAGAGATGGGGTTGATGTTACGATATGACTGCCACAATGCCCACAATGCCACTGCCACAATGTCCAATGAAGTGCACTTTTGAATTCCATAACCCCCTTGACATTACTGTTTTTATCTACCCCCCCACAGGTTTCCGTTAACTAAAACCCGCTCCATGGATACTATGGCTAACTTCAGTGGAATCCAGTGAGTGTTTCTGTTATATTAAGTGACACTGACCTGACACTTTCATCCACTTTTAGTACCTGTACCATTATTTAGGTCCAGGGTGTTGGTTACAGTCCCTGGAGCAAGAAGGGGTAGATGGGGTTAGGGGTTTGGTGCCTTGTTCAAGGGTACATTACCCATGAATAATGATGTGGAAGACCACACCCATCTTCACACACCTCTTCACTAACCATTAGGCAGACTCTGGTTTGGTTGGCCTTATGTATTAGTTGCTTATTGTTATTAAGCTTATTTATTATTCATGTATTATGATATGTAATTAGTCAGTTTATTTATTAATGTATACATGCATGAATTGTCTTACTTATTTATTTATTGATTGATTGATTTCAGGAACATGGACAACTGGGAAGTGGGCCGTACCTCTGTGGCGTCCCAGCGTCAGAGGATCCGTTGGAACCCGTTGCAGCTCTGGGGACTGGATCCAGATCCAGATCCCCCTCCGGATCCGGATCCGGCTCCGGATTTTCCTCTCAAATGTTACGCTCTCAGGTGAGAAACTCAGACGGCTGAAGTTCAAATGAAAATGCTTGTAGTGAGTTTGTACATCCGACTGTTCAGAATTTCATCATGTTCGAGTATTCACAGCGAAAGAAATCGACATCTTTTGGGCACATGGTCATGTGGATAGTGCTAAAGGAGATGGGCTTCAGATCAGAGGATTGCAGGTTCGAATCCCACCCTTGCACTCCCTACCTCACTCCATGGCTTAAGTTCCCTTGAGCAAGGCACCTAACCATACATGGCTCCAGGGAATGTAACCAATACCCTGTTAATACCATATTGGCCCAAATATGAGATAACCCTGAATATAAAATGACCTCCTTCCGCCAGCTTAGAGACCCTTTTCTTTCCTTTGCTCACTCCTGCGTGGTTACCTGACAAGCACCCGTACATTAGCCTGGGCCCACCCGTCCTAACTGTGTCCATACAGTCACAGAGCTTTGGTAATTGCCGCCAGCCAGGCAACCAGTCCAGTACAGATAGGCTACCTATCTTTGTTGACCTGCGGCTGTCTTGTCAAATCGCCATTCATTTTCTGCATCCAGAAGTTTAGCATTGGACTGTCAAAACTGAAAGCGACCAAAAGCAGAGTCAAAACTGAAAGCGACCAAAAGCAGATTTACGAGTTGCGTTTGAAACTTTTTTTTCCCTTTGCACTGTCTATCAGCACCACGTTGACATTAGATCTGGGATATCGCCGAATATTTAGGTTAAGTCTCAACATTATTTTTTTGTGATATTTTGTGTAGTCCATGAAAATAAGACAACTCCCCCTTTTAAAGAACTATTTTTAGAACAAATACCCTGTCTTATATTCGGGCCAATACAGTAAGTGTTCAGTCACTTTGGATAAAACTGTCAGCTAAGTGTAACGTTAACTAATGTAATAGGCTATTATGTAAAGTTAAGCTTTGACTGTGTCTATGCTGTCATGTTTGTCCACAGGGAAGCAGCTCCCTCACACGTCATTCAGACAGTGTGTGGGACGCCACATCCGTTGAAGATAAAGCCATTGCAGTATCTCCTCATCCAGGATGCAGCTACGTAAAGCAGTTTACACCTACGTACTGGAGGATGCAACTAGCCAAATGCCTCCATGTTGGATGATTGAAGACATTTAGTCTTTTTCAAGACGAAAAAATAAATACTGCTGCACATTTAGTGTTTTTCTAGACGAAAACAAAATAACACTGCAGCTAAATTTAGTCTTTTCCAAGACGAAAAAAACAAGTAACTACTGCTACATTTCAAGACAAAAACAAAACGAGTTACTGCTGCTACATTTAGTCTTTTCCAAGACGAAAAAAAAAAGGAAAAAAAGTTGCTGCTGCTACATTTAGTCTTTTCCAAGACGAAAAAAAAAAGGAAAAAAAGTTGCTGCTGCTACATTTAGTCTTTTCCAAGACGAAACAAAAAAATGTGCTTAGAACAAGAAATGTATGCGGCTCAGAGTCACGATACCAATATTTTGGTACCGGTACTGGTACTAACATGTATTCTGGTACTTTTCGGTACTTTAAAAAACATTAAGTCTTTTTCAAGACGAAAACAAAAAAAACCCTTAGTGCTGCTACATTTAGTCTTTTCCAAGACGAAAACAAAAAAATCTGTGTTGAGAACAATAAATGTAGTTCTAATCAGCACAGTCGGGAAAGCTAAGCCTCTAAGAGTGCGTCCTTAGTGGTGGAATACTGTGAAGCCTACATCCCTCTATACTCCCCTGCTGCCACGCTCACCTGAAGTAAACCAGACTAATTGATCAGTAATTTGTAGTAGCAATTTAAGATATGCAAATTAGTGTACAGCCAGTTGGCTAGAGTTTGACTAATTCCATTAATCATCACTCATCATTCAAATTTGTCCTGAGCCCCCTGAAGTGCCTCAGCAATACAGCCAACCACACAGCTTGTATTACTGTTTTGTATAACAACTTCTACAGTGGTGGTTATACAGACATTTGGCCACCATCCTTTCAAAAGCTAATCCAGTCTAGAAATCAGATGAATAATCAATTACTGGAATCAACTGTAAAATCAGCTGTGGTATATACGTAAAGGTAAAATCACAATGAGCTAGGCATTGAGTTCCCTGCAATAGGCCTACCTCATTTCAGCGACGCAGACAACAGATTGTTTTATGTCTTAACATGTCTATACATGGGTTTCTTGTATTGTGAAAATATAATGCACTGTCTAAATGTGCTCACGGGATTGGCTGCTTAGCATCATGCCCCTCCTCACAGTTTGTAAGTGAAACGGAAAACCTATTTATAGAACAACTGCTATTTGAACACCATCCTCACAAAAGGCAATATAGACCAGAAATCAAATGACAGGCATAACCTATCAAAGTGACCTGTGGTGAAGGCATAACCAATCACAACGAGCTGTGGTAATGCACAGATGTGGTCACTAGAGGGCAGGACTCTCTCTCTTTGATGCTGGCTTTCCCCCACAATGGTTCTTATAACTACACTGCATGTATGGGAACCACTCTGCATGGTTCTGTCATCAATGGATTGTATGTTTCTCTAATAAAACAGTTAAGCTCAAATAAATAGTCTACTTGTACTGTATGTGTTTTTCTCAATCATTTGGTTTGTGTGTGTGTGTGTGTGTGTGTGTGTGTGTGTGTGTGTGTGTGTGTGTGTGTGTGTGTGTGTGTGTGTGTGTGTGTGTGTGTGTGTGTGTGTGTGTGTGTGTGTGGCTTCATGGTGAAATGGACATGCTGTTTCTGCCATTAAGACTCAGAGAGAGGAATTCGTATTTAACGATTTAATGTTAACATAGTTGACAATGGAATTGGCATAAGTAGACAGTATTTGGCGTAGGTCCAATCATCAGCCCGGGTCTTGCGCTGGCGGATCTAGTAGAGCCTGCCATAGCCGTGCAGCAGGAACTGGACCTTTAACCCCCCGGACAGGAAGACTGGACCCAACTGGTGGTGGTGGGGATGGAGGAGATTTCGGACCAGCCATGCCTAAGCCAGCAAGAAGGGAGAGTTAGACACGTCGCTATAAATGAAATGGCAGCCGCTGATTGGCTCTGCGAAATGCACAGGTGACCTGATTCTTCCTGGCAGAACTAATGCAGGCTACATTTCACACTAGATGAGCTCCCCTATAGTGTTACTGTACACTGCGTCACTCCTTTGCATGAAATGACATGACAGTCCACCTTATAGCTGACTTTGATCAAACTAAAAAAGACACGGCTGACCTTGGCTGTGGCTCAACTGGCTTAGGGTACTGTACTGTTAGTTAGATGGAAAATACATTAAGGTGACATTTTGGGCAATAAAACCAGGAAATGACCTCATAATCACGTCATAATATCCAATAATGACACCAAACTGATGTCATGCATAGATCTTTGGCTGAAGATCATCCCCTCCAAGTTTGGTGGTCATACGTCATTCAGTTCCTAAGTTATGAGGGGGGGGGGGGGGGGGGGGGGGGGGGTCAAAAGAGCCCCCCGGTCCCAGGAATGCCAAAAAAGGTCTGGATAGGGTTAAGCTAATTCCCCAACCTTGAACCATTTCTCTCGTTCAATTGTTTCCTGTAGCTCTAATTACTGTCCTGTCATTAGGCATTACTAAAGGAGCATTATGTAGGATAAAAATATTAG
Source organism: Engraulis encrasicolus (assembly GCF_034702125.1). Taxonomy (NCBI): domain Eukaryota; kingdom Metazoa; phylum Chordata; class Actinopteri; order Clupeiformes; family Engraulidae; genus Engraulis; species Engraulis encrasicolus. Next base: position 50,647,668 of record NC_085873.1, on the reverse strand, counting down.
GCCTACATAGTGCACATAATGTGCAGCACGTTTAACAAATTGTCTATTTTTTGTA
>NC_085873.1:50632613-50642613 GCF_034702125.1 Engraulis encrasicolus | reverse complement strand
TACTCCCCTTTGCTACACTGTCGTTTTCTGGTCTTCACCCCGCTCTCTTTTACACATTTTCGCTTGTCTCGTAGGAAAAAATAAATAAATTTGGCTTTGCTTCTTAAAGGTGCTCTGTGTAATATTTTTTTAGTAATTAATTTCCAGAATTCATGCTGCCCATTCACAAATGTTACATTTTTCACCACCATCTATTTAGTATTCGTCATGACTGAGAAAATTGAACTTTTCATAGGCCTACATGAAAAGGGGGATCTTCTCCATTGTCCGCCATTTTGAATTTCCAGAAACAGACATTAGCTGCAAAACTTACTGTACTTTGGTCATACTAGTAAATATTAGTTTGTTACTTTCATGAAAAGATCAAATTTGGCAGTAGGCAGCACAGTTTCAGTGAGCAGCATAGTTGCAATACCTACTCTGGCCACCATCCTACACAGTGCACCTTTAAAGGGACGCTGTGTGAGATTTTTAGTTGTTCATTTCCAAAATTCATGCTGCCCATTCACTAATGTTACCTTTTTCATGAATACTTACCACCAGCATCAAATTCCAAGTATTCATTATGACTGGGAAAATTGCACTTTTCATACATGAAAAGGGGGATCCTCTCCATCGTCAGCCTCTTTGAATTTCCCAAAATAGCCATTTAGCCATTTTTTTTAGCTGCAAAAATGACTGTACTTGGACCATACTAGAAAATATGTGTTTATTGCTTAGTAAACTTTCATGTTAAGATCAAATTTGGCAATAGGCCGCACAGTTTCAATGAGCAACATAGTTGCAGTATATTTTTCGACCATTTCCTGCACAGTGTCCCTTTAACTTTTGCTTACTTGTGTCCATGGCGTAACTCCTCGCCACACATTCACATTCATAAGTCTGGAAGACAGGGTTGCCACATTGGGCTGTTTGGGATGACCATCTGCACAGTAAATGTTGTGGTGTTAATTCAACACTTAGAGAGTTCATTTAAGTCCAAATGATGTCAAATCAACTCTCTGAGTGTTAAATGAGCACTGCAGAATGTACTGTGTGTGATTAACAAAGCAAATGAAGAGGTGGATCGCACTTGGGTTCTTCTTTTCTTCTTTTTTCTTTTTTCTTTTTTTTTTACATTGCAGCGGAAAAGTAGACAAACGTTTCGGCTGTTGCCTTCGTCAGTTTCAAAATTAAAACATAAAAAAAGAAGAACCTGGGTGCGATCCACCTCTTCATTAACAGAATTTATTCAACTGGAGATGCACCACACGGAAGAGCACGGTGTATCAACTAGCCCAGTGGTTCTTAACCTGGGGTGCGCCAGAGATTCCAGGGGGTGCACAGACTTTTGTTTGTGTAGAGTTTGTGACCACAATTATACTTGCAAACATTATAATTAGGCCAAATGAAGTCCAAATTAAACAAGTTTTGGTTCCCATGTGAATCCATTGAGGTATTGATTCATGTCTCAACCAAGAAGCATTGTAATGAATCACTCATTTATCATTTTTTAGTGCATATACACATGTAGAAGTTTGTGTTGGGGGTGCGCTGCTTGTCTTCGGCGCAGGTAAGGGGGTGCGCTAAGAAAAAAAGGTTAAGAACCACTGAACTAGCCTACTACAATAAACAAACAAATATATAAATAAAACGTATTGACCGTGTGCGAGTTAAACAAAAACATGTTGGGTTGTTCTTCCTGTGAGACAAGGCAAGGCAAGGCGATTTCCATTTGTATAGCGCATTTCATAAACAGAAGCATTTCAATATGCTTCAGAATTAAATAAAATCATAAAACAAACTAATACAAGCACAAGAACGTGGGGAATGAAATAAAATATAAAAAATACATGATACATATACTACCATACAATAGATTTGTAGCGATATCAGTAAAATGTAGATCAAATTGGGCAGGGTTTACTGCCACACTCTCACACACACACACACACACACACACACACACACACACACACACACACACACACACACACACACACACACACACACACACACACACACACACACACACAGTTGAGCTTTAAGTAAGGAACCTGGGAACAGATAATCCGGAAGGATCATGGTGACTCTGTTTCTTCTAAAGACCCACCAAGCGCTCTGATTGGCTGGATTTCGCTTTGCCCGCCTTGCTTTTATGACTGACATCGCAGAGAGCCAATCAGGAGTCAGTCAGTAGCCCAGACGGATCTGATGGAGATCAGACGGATCCGCATACTGTAACACCCGACCCTCCCCCACACACCACACACACACACACACACACACACACACACACACACACACAGACCTCCTTAAACTGTTTAACTACGCACTGTCTCTTTCTATTAATGGTGCTGTGTAATGCAGTATACAAATACAAACACGGGCATGCACACACACACAAGGCACAAGCATGCACACACGCATGCTCATACACACACACACACGCGCGCGCACGTGCGCACACACACACACTGCTGTGAAGGAGTGCACAGGTATCTAAATTCTAAATATGTGAAAAGCCATGGTAGGTGTGTGTGTGTGTGTGTGTGTGTGTGTGTGTGTGTGTGTGTGTGTGTGTGTGTGTGTGTGTGTGTGTGTGTGTGTGTGTGTGTGTGTGTGTAAAGTGCAATCCGGCTGTGGGCGGTAATCCACATGATCCACACGTGGCCACGTCATCCTGGATTAAACACACACACACACACACACACACACACACACACACACACACACACACACACACACACACACACACACACACACACACACACACACACACACACACACACACACACACACACACACACACACAGACCCCAAGTCCTGACTCTCTCTCTCCCTCTCTCTTGTTCTCTCTCCCTCTCTCTCTCTGGTTCTCTCTCTCTCTCCCTCGTTCTCTCCCCCCCCTCTCTCTCTTGTTCTCTCTGTCCATCTCTTTCTCTCTTGCTCTCTCCCTCTCTATTGTTTTCTCTGTCTCCCTCTCTCTCTCTCTCTCTCTCTCTCTCTCTTTCTCGTTCCCCCTCTCTCTCTCTCTCTCTCTCTGACCCCCTCTCTCTCTGTCTTTCTACCTCTCTCTATCTCTCTCACCCCCTCTCTATCTCTCTCTCTCACCCCCCCCCCCCTCTCTCTCTCTCTCTCTCTCTCTCTCGTAACACCTTGTTATTATATAACCACATGGTCCTGGTGACGATAATTCCGCTTTTAATTACATTACTGCATCGGGACATCACACACACACGCGCACACACACACACACACATACACACACACACACACACGCACACACACACACACACACACACATACACACACACACACACACACACACACACACACACACACACACACACACACACACACACACACACACACACACACACACACACATGTGTGCGTGTGTGTGTGTGTATCTGCCTGCTTCACACCGACAACAAAATAGAGTCTACAGCGTTCATAATGAACGCCTTTCAAAGGCCTACACACCGCCCATCAGAATCGCATTGTGGACATCACAGCGACAGAATTGCGCAAACTTCATCGACCAACCACAAACTTTCACATCGAATCGATTTACAGCTTTTCCAACATTGATGCTCTGGAGGAAACTGTCCTTGGGTGCTGCTTTGGCGCATACTGTATCCTATACGGGCCTTTGTTTGCTGACAAATGTGTGAAATATCAACCAATAGTGCAGGGGTGGGGAACCATATTCATTCGAGGGGCCACTTCAAATTCATCCGAGGGCCGTAAAAGTCCTCCAAGGGCCGTATTATGAGCACAAACCATGATTTCCCCCTGCATTTAAGACCTATATTGAAGGCTGCCACCTTTAAAACAGATACCAACTTCTCTAGGTCCTCTGAAAACACCTTAATTGTGTTGCAAAAGTATTGTCTAAGATTCCTTTACAAAATATGCCATATTTAATGTGAAGCTTCATAACATTGAAATCATATTGGGGGCCGGATAAAATGGCTTCAAGGGCTGCAAACTGCTCTGGACATAGGTTCCCCACCCCTGCAATAGTGTATACACTGACAGAACATGGCTATAAAACGTCCATGGCGGTTCTCCTCTACGGTAGCTGGCTTAAATAAGAAGAAAGAAAAGCAGCTAGCTAAGTACTAAGTACTGTTCACTGTCCACAGTTATAAGCAGTTTGCATAATCTGGAGATGAACTTGCACCCCTGAATAGGCTGTAGCCCAGGGGTGCCCAACCAGTCGATCGCGAGCTACCAGTCGATCTCGAGGGGAGTGGCAGTCGATCGCGAGACATGTAATGTGACGGGGAAAATATTGTCTTTCAAAAGTAGGCTATGTAGCAAGCTGCTGGTACTGTATTGGTTAGATAATTAGTCCCACAGTAACACAGAATGAGGGGAAAGCATTAGGAAGTGACCGTCAGGGTCAGTTGATTCATGTGTGCACACATGTAACATTGGGTCAGTAACAGAACATGTGCGCAACGATGCGTTATGACGCGGCGATGTGCGAGAGTCTTCGTCCAAATCGCTAGTCACATGCATCATCGCTAACGGCGTTTACATCGCGTGCCGCGTGTAAGGGAAATTTTAGTTGCTGACATGTATGGAATTCACTTCAATTTGTGCTGTTTCTTGCTCCAGTTGTGGAGAAAACGATTGGCCAAACTCACAATAGAAAGTCTTTGCTGTGCTACTGTCCCAGAGAGCTGAAAAAAACCCTCATAGAAGAAGTCATTCTTAACAGGGGTGTTAACTAATCCAATGAGATCTCTCTCTCTCTCTCTCTCTCTCTCTCATAGTAAAGTGAACTTAACTAGCCTACAATTTACCCATAAGAAATGGTGAATTTCTGAGCCCTTTTTAATTTGTACCACTGAAGGCATGATGCTTCATCATATTTTAGAAATAGGGCCTTTGTGCCTACATATGCATTTTATATACCAAATGTTTATCATTTTGAAATTGTTTCAGTTGTTTATGACTTGTGTATGACTGAAATTATCTCTGCCTACTATCTGTGCTGCAATTGCTTTGTAAACATAGGCTATTCAACACACTTTAAAAATAAACCGAAAAGATACGGCCATAGTAGCCTACTAAAAACATTTTGTTCATAATATTGGTGATTAATAAATGGTAATCTTAAATTTTCACACCGACATCCTTAAATTTGACTTGGTAGATCACGACAGACCATCAACTTCAAAAGTAGATCTCGGTTAAAAAAAGGTTGGGCACCCCTGCTGTAGACAGTATACTTTTGGTATTTGAGTAGAAGACACATCATTGTTTCTTTAACATTTTTTTGGAGGGTGCTGTATATTTTTTCAATAATTATTCCCAAACAGGGAATTGGAAGCGTCAGCGGCTCTACTCTTAAACTCAGTAATCAAATGTAGCCTATGTTTGTGGGTGTGTCACGCCCAGCTATGGGCGTGTGACTGTCTGATTAGTTGCAATGTATGACTGATGCTTAGTGTTTGTGTGCAGGTGCGTACACTCATTGGGTGGATTACCACCCTGTGATTGCTGACTGCTGATTGGACGCGAGGTCCCTCCTGAACATTCAAAACCACCGGGCTGCTCTTCTTGCGGGAGCCGTGAGCGCGGAGGCTTTGGTCCTTGCTGGTCGTTCTCCCCCCTCTCAGCTGCGTGCCTCAGATGAGGACTTCAAAGCTGGAGGGCCGGCTCTCGCAACCTCTTTATTTTCATTGTGTTTTCTGTTGCTTTATGTTGATGCTCTGCTGCCCAACGTTAAAACAGTAAAAGACAAATCAAACTTGACTTGCGCGCCTCCTTCATGTTATTTGCTCTCTTTCAGAGTATAACAGTGGGTGTGTATAGAGTAGATGTGTGCCTACTCTACTGTGTGTGTGTGAGTGTGTGTGTGTGTTTGTGTGTGTGTGTGTGTGTGTGTGTGTGTGTGTGTGTGTGTGTGTGTGTGTGTGTGTATTGTGTAGGCCACATCATGAGTTGCGATCCCTGTTTATGTAACGCTGTCCCAAGAGACATTATCATCCTGCCTCAAAACAACCACAATATCCATTTCATACATAGCCTCTGTGCTTCAGTGTGTGTGTGCTTCAGTGTGTGTGTGTGTGTGTGTGTGTGTGTGTGTGTGTGTGTGTGTGTGTGTGTGTGTGTGTGCGTGTGCGAGTATGTGTGTACGCGCGTGCGTGCGTGCGTGCGTGCATGCGTGTTTGTGTGATGGTGAATAGTTGGATGGACAGGCATCTTGCTCTTTTGCGAGATATGTTATGCAGTCGGTTTTGGATTCTAGATGACCTGCACTCTACACACACACACACACACACACACACACACACACACTCACACACACACACACACACACACACACACACACACACACACACACACACACACACACACACACACACACACACACACACCAGACATTATCACCAGGCTTGTGTGTGTGTGTGTGTGTGTGTGTGTGTGTGTGTGTGTGTGTGTGTGTGTGTGTGTGTGTGTGTGTGTGTGTGTGTGTGTGTGTGTGTGCGCGCGCGTGCGTGTCCGTATACGTCCGCATGCATGTGTCTGTCTGAAAGCCTGCCACTAATTTGATTGCATTCAGATGAAGGTGAAGGTGACAGGAGTCACAGACACACGTTTGTGCATACGTGTCTGGATGTATGTCATGTCATGGCGAAACCATACCTCGATGGTTAGTGAGCTGGTGTTTAAAGCCACCCTCTGCAGTTTGCATGAGTTTGCATGAAGCCAGATGAAATTCTTGTCTCGAACTCTACACAGTCATAAAAATGGCCATTTAGCACAGTAGCCCAGGATGCTGCATGCAGTGCTTAACATCAGCGATAGTGCACATGTAACCAACGAAATCTTGTACGAGGGAATACCAAGGGTGAGCGAGAAAATTGCTGTAAGGAGAATGAGACTTGCAGGACACTGCCAAAGGCACCAAGAACTGCCAGCCAGCTAACTGGTGCTCTGGGAACCGTCGTATGGGTGCCTGTTAAGAGGACGTCCCACACTAACTTATGTGGACATACTTAAGAAGGACGCAGGAACCCAGAGTACCAGTGAATTGAAAAAATGTATGGAGAATCGGGATGATTGGAAGCAACGATGGGGACGACCTAGAGAGAAGACATGGGCTCTTATAAATTAGCTGCTACGAGAATGACCAAGTCGTAATGTATTACTAAAGGTCCTGCGCACTGTCATAGTGGTGTGGTACTATGGTAATAAAGGTTTTTCACTGACGATTATAGACTTACACTTGTGGAACGGTTGGCATTAAGGGGCTACCTCACCTTGCATTTTGAATGTTTTTCATCCCAACAACTGACGTAAAATAGGTGGTGTGAACATAGCCGGGCTCCACCCTAATGGTGACGCTCAGCGACACACAGTAGGGCCAGGAGCTTGTTCAAGTAGAATCTGATACCGCTACCGCGGGATCTCCACCCACTTTGTCTGGAACCAATCAACTGAGCATTTCCAACCGTCCTGGGTAGAGGCATGTTTAAGGCAGTGACAGTGGCAGTGGCTTAAGCAGGGACGTTCTATTTGGACTAACATTTTTTGGTTTAAACTTCGGCACAGCCCTCAACCAGTAGCAAGCCAAGGGAGGCGGGTTAACCAGGCCATTTGGAAACACTAATCGTTGTAGTCCTGGTCAGACCAGAATCGCGGTACGTGATCTGAAGTCTATGAAAATCAAGTGTAAACCCAGATTTTGAGATTCCTGCCATGCAGGGTCTGACAGATCTTGGTGACACTGCTGGAACCAGACTGCACCCTTGCCCAACGTGATGTTATCACCAAACCAAATTCCATGTTTGCCATGGCCGCACATTGACCATGCTTGCTTCCACATTGACCATGCTAGCTTCCACATTGACCACGCTAGCTTCCACAATGACCATTGTAGCTTCCACATTGACCATGCTAGCTTCTACATTGACCATGCTTGCTTCCACATTGACCATGCTAGCTTCCACATTGACCATGCCAGTTCCCACATTGACCAGGCCAGTTCCCACATTGACCATGCTAGCTTCCACATTGACCATGCTAGCTTCCACATTTGCCATCCTAGCTTCCACATTGACCATGCTAGCTTCCACATTGACCATGCCAGTTCCCACATTGACCATGCTAGCTTCCACATTGACCATGTTAGCTTCCACATTGACCATGCTAGCTTAAACATTGACCATGCTAGCTTCCACATTGACCATGCCAGTTCCCACATTGACCATGCTAGCTTCCACATTGACCATGCTAGTTCCCACATTGGCCATGCTTGCTTCCACATTGACCATGCTAGCTTCCACATTGACCATGCCAGTTCCCACATTGACCATGCTAGCTTCCACATTGACCATGCTAGTTCCCACATTGGCCATGCTTGCTTCCACATTGACCATGCTAGCTTCCCCATTGACCATGCTAGCTTCCACATTGACCATGCTAGCTTCCACATTGACCATGCTAGCTTCCACATTGACCATGCTAGCTCCCACATTGACCATCCTAGCTTCCACATTGACCATGCTAGCTTCCACATTGACCATGTTAGCTTCCACATTGATCATGCTAGCTTCTACATTGACCATGCTAGCTTCCACATTGATCATGCTAGCTTCCACATTGGCCATGCTAGCTTCCACATTGACCATGCTAGCTTCCACATTGACCATGCTATCTTCCATATTGACCATGCTCGCTTCCACATTGGCCATGCTAGCTTCCACATTGACCATAGTAGCTTCTCTGGTGCTTTTGGTCCCACTGGACCCCAAGTAGGCAACCACTTTCTGGTCTGAAAGGTAGCAGAAGAAGTTTCGGCATGAATTCGCTTTCTTCGCTCTGGACGTGACATTGACATGTTTGATTCAGCTAATCACATACAGTAATGGCTCTGGCTTGACAGCCTGGGACATTCGGAGATATGTACATTCCAATTGGTTTTCGCCGAACCGCATCATAGCTTATTACCATAATATTAGCCTGACTTTAATCGCTGAGATTCGCTCTGGTCGCAGTGTTGCCAGATTGGCCGGGTGCCCGCCCAATTGGGCTACTTGGGATGAGCGTCGGCGGGCAAAAATGGGAAAAATTGGCCATTTGGCGTTTTTTTAAGCCGTTTTGGGCCCATAGAAGTCAATGTAATTTGTTGAATTTGGGCGAAATTTAGCGCATTTTGGCGGTTTTTGAGAACCTTTTGGGCGGGATTTGGTCAGACACATCTGGCAACACTGTCTGGTCGTCCAGTTCGCTCCGCGGCGCCCCCTTACGAATTCGCTCTGGTCGGCCAGTTGGCTTACCCTCCATAGAGAAATAATAACCTCCGTCGCTCAGTTAGTGTAGGTCACTCTTGGTGTGAACATAGCAGAACTCTCCACTGTTCCCAGGGACAGGAGGGAATACCCTGGACCAAATTTCAGTAAGGCTCTGACACATAGCCTATACGTACACTCAGTGCATATGGATGTGTGTCTGTGTGCATGTGTGTGTGTGATCTGTAATCTGCATTTGTGGGACTATTGTATGTAATCTATTGGGACAAGGGCAGTCTGTTCCTGTACAGTACCTGTTTGTGTGTGTGTGTGTGTGTGAGTGTGTGTGTGCGTGTGTGCGTGTGCGTGCGTGTGTGTGTGAGTGTGTGTGTGTGCATCTGTGTGAGATCAGAATGCAGTCTGATGGCAGTAATGATGTTGCATAAGGTTTAGGACAGGGGACGCAGAATGGGCAATGTGTGTGTTTCTGTGTGTGTGTGTGTGTGAGTGTGTGTTTCTGTGTGTGTGTGTGTGAGCGTGTGTGTGTGCACACTCGCATGTGTGTGCGCACGTGTGTGTGTGTGTGTGTGTGTGTGTGTGTGTGTGTTTCTGACAGTAAGCTTCTAGGTTGAGGACTATGGGATTATAGCCTACCATGTCACCTCCACAACACCAAAGGTCACGTCCATCTATTGGTTTGGTTTGTGTGTGCTTATGTATGCGTCCATGTGTGTGGGTGTGTGTGTGTTTCAGTATATGCACTTTTT
>NC_085873.1:50615113-50625113 GCF_034702125.1 Engraulis encrasicolus | reverse complement strand
CTCCTCTCCTCCTCTCCTCTTCCTCTCCTCTCCTCCTCTCCTCTTCCTCTCCTCTCCTCTTCCTCTCCTCTCCTTCTTTTTCACTACTCTCCTCTTCCTCTCCTCTCCTTCTTTTTCACTACTCTCCTCTTCCTCTCCTCTCCTCTTCGTCACCTCTCCTTCTCTTTCACTACTCTCCTCTCCTCTTCCTCTCCTCCTCTCCTCTCCTCTTCCTCTTCCTCTCCTCTCCTCTCCTTCTCTTCCTCTCCTCTCCTCTCCTCCTCTCCTCTACTCCTCTCCTCTCCTCTCCTCTCCTTCTCTTTAACTACTCTCCTCTTCCTCTCCTCTCCTCTGTCACTACCCTCCTCTTTCTCTCATCTCTCCTACTCTCCTCCTCAACTATACTCTCCTCCCCTCTTCCTCTCCTCTCCTCTCCCCTTCCTCTCCTCTCCTCTCCTCCCCTCTTCCTCTCTCCTCCTCTCCTCTTCAACTACACTCTCCTCCCCTCTTCCTCTTCTCTCTCCTCCTCTCCTCTCCTCTCCTCTCTCCTCCCCTCTCTCCTCTCCTCTCCTCTCCTCTCCTCCTCTCTCCTCCCCTCTTCCTCTCCTCTTCTCTTCTCTCCTCTTCTCTTCTCTCCTCTCCTCTCCTCTTCAACTAAACTCTCCACCTAAAGTACTCTCCTCTTCAACTATACTCCCCTCCTAAGCTACTTTCTTCTCTTCCACTCTCCTCCTCCGCTCCTACACTCCTCTCCTCTCCTCTTCAATTATCCTCCTCTCCTCTCCTCTTCCTCTCTCCTCATACTCTCCTCTTCCACTCCTCTCCTCTTCAACTCCTCTCTCCTCCTCTCCTCTTCCACTCTGTTCCTCTCTTCTTCTCTTCTCTTCAACTATACTCTCCTCCTAAAATACTCTCCTCTCTCCTCCTCTCCTCTTCCACTCCTCTCCTCTTCCCTCCTCTTCCACTCCTCTCTCTTATCTCCTCTTCCCTCCACTCCCTCTTCAACTCCCACTATACTCCTCTCTTGAACTATTCTATTCTACTCTCATATTCTCCTAGTTATCTCTGGGCATTAATAAATTACCATCATATTTCACGACACAGAAACAACACAAGCCAGACAATCTGACTACCCTCACGTGCACATGCGTGTGACAGCACACAAGATCAGCGGACCGGGCCGTGAAACTACTCATTTCATGTTGGATGTTTAAAGCAAGAAAGTGCCTTTCCATCTCCACTGGCCACAGACTTGCACAAGTACAATGTGTACTACACAGCAGGGCTTTACATTAACTTTCTCACCGACAGACCACTGTGGCTAGTGGTTTTCCCGAGTCACTAGCCATTCAGGTATTCCACTAGCCACAGAGTTGATATTGTTTTTTTCTTCATCATGATAGCGTACATCTAACCTCAGAAGATGAGGTGCTAAAGCAAGATGAGTACATAGCTTTCTACATGGAAGTATATCAAGCAAATAGAAACTGAGTTACAGAGATTTTTCTTGTCATACCAAGGAAAAAGCTGTCAGCCAAATTGGCTAGTGACACTGAAAGTATTACTAGCCACAGACAAGTTTTACCAGTATTTGGCCGGTTGCAGGTGCCAGTGTCAAGCCCTGATACACACACAGGCATGTCCCCACAAACATCATTGAGCTCCGTTCATCCTACATGCCTTTAGTGGTCTTTCTCGCTCTCTCTTTTACATAACCACACACACACACAGGGCGCGCATGTGTGCACACACACACACACCACACACACTCCGTCAGCACTAACTTTTCTCCAGGCCCGTTAACTTGGTCACACACACATCCACCCACGATTCCCCCTACCCCACGCCTCCACACACACCCACATCCACCCACGCTCTCTCTCTCTCCCTCTCTCTCCCTCTCTCCACCTCTCTCTCTCTCTCTCTCCACCTCCCTCCCTGCCTGCTCACCTTTCTCCAGGTCGGTGATCCGCTGGTGCAGGGAGGAGAGGGTTGTCTCCAGACCCAAACACACACTCTCATATCCCCGCCCCCCCTCTCTCTCTCTCTCTCTCTCTCTCTCTCTCTCTCTCTCTCTCTCTCTCTCTCTCTCTCTCTCATCTCTCTCTCTCTCCCTCTCTCTCTCTCTCTCCCTCCCTGCCTGCTCACCTTTCTCCAGGTCGGTGATCCGCTGGTGCAGGGAGGAGAGGGTGGTCTCCACACCCAAACACACACTCTCATATCCCCGCCCCCCTCTCTCTCTTTCTCTCTCTCTCTCTCTCATCTCTCTATCTCTCTCCTTCCCTCTCTCTCTCTCTCTCTCTCTCTCTCTCTCTCTCTCTCCCTCCCTGCCTGCTCACCTTTCTCCAGGTCGGTGATCCGCTGGTGCAGGGAGGAGAGGGTGGTCTCGACGCGTCCGCGCTGCTCGGTCTCGTTGCGGTCCCTCAGGCCGGCCTTGCCCTCCTCCAGGCTGTTGACGCGCGACAGAACCTGCTTCTCCAGGTCCTCGATCTTACTCTGCAGCAGCTCCTTAAGACTGGAGGCCTGCGCAGAGTTGTTGTTACGACTGAATTGCTACAGGCGGGGGAGAGAGAGGGGGGGGAGAGAGAGAGAGAGAGAGAGGGAGATAGAGAGAGAAAGAGAGAGAGGGGTGCAGGGAGAGAAAGAGAGAGAGGGGTGCAGGGAGAGAGAGAGAGAGAGGGAGAGCAGAGAGAAAACAAGAAAGAGAGCGAGAGAGAGAGAGAGAGATGTTAGTCTGGAAGTCACATTTCACACATCGTAATGACTGTAGCTTTAGATGGCTCCTTCAGGCTAGAGGCCTGCGCTGAGTTGTTAAGTACGGGGGGTGGGGGGGTGGGTAGAGGGAGAGAGAGAGAGGGAGAGAGAGACAGGGAGAGGGAGGGAGAGAAAGAGAGAGATAGTATGGAGCAAAATCAAGTGTCACAGGGAAGGAGCGCAAACGAGAGAGAGAGAGAGAGAGAGAGAGAGGGAGAGAGAGAGGGGAACGGCCGGGGAAACTTAAGATGAACTATGCCCAACAAAATAAAAGTATTAAAAAGGATTTAAGTACAGAATATATTACAGTCATTATTAATTATTGTCCCAGCTTATTTGCTACACTGGATGAGAGAGAGAGAGAGAGAGAGAGAGAGAGAGAGAGAGAGAGAGAGAGAGAGAGAGAGAGAGAGAGAGATGGAGGAGAAAGACAGAGGGAGAGAGAAAAAGAGAGGGAAAGAGAGGCAAGGCAGGTTCATCATTCAAACACTTCAATGAATGAGAAACTTCAATTACAGAAAAGTAAGAGCAAAACACACGCATAACAATAATTTGCCTACAAATACTTTAGATGTAAAGACGATACATCAGTTAAAATCAATAGGCCTAGTTAAAAAGAATTAAATGAAATGATTTGACAGCAAATGTGTCTTCAGTCTGGATGTAGGCCTACTGTTAAAGTAGATAGTAGCCCATCAATTGGGGGCTTTTTTTTAAATAACTGGGTGGGATGAGGTGTTAAACGGTTCTTTACTGGGGCAGGACACACACTCGAGTGTGAGTGTTGGTGTTATTTTTGTTCAATCCGAATGAGTAGCCTTCTGTAACTTAACTTGAGGTAAATAAACAACCTGGTTGAGGAGCGACTTACCGCCCACGCCCCGGGTCGGTCGTCAGAGTTCTAAAGCCAAAGATTAGGACTTAAGGCTCGCCCGGGGTGTTGCCTAGCGCAGCCTGTCCCGGACCGAGTTTACCGGTAACTAAAATAGTCAATTCAGCTCCGTGTCCTCGGATGAGACCTTGATCTTTCCTGCTACTAACCTAATCACTACAAAACAGTTTATGACACTTTCGCTGCATCGTGCACTCACGTGTTGTCGGATAAATCCGTCTATTCGGCTGTTACCTAATGAATGAACAAGGCGTTCTTAGTAGACGACCTGCCGACTTCCTTTTACCTAATCTTATGTATTTAAATTCTAGACATTTCTGTCCCTATTTATTTTCATTTCTTAGATATTCCCAGCGGCTCGCACCCACCTCCAGGTTTTCCAGTCGCTGTTTAAGGGACTGTAGTGTCTGCGAGAGCTGCGTCAGAGTGTCGGAGGGCGCGCGGGAAACGTCCCCCATGGTGTTCTTGGTGCCAAACTCTCTCCTCCTCGTGCCAGAGTCCGTGCCGCCTTGCCCCTCACAGCGGGTGAGTTTGGTCGTGAGTTCCCGTATCGTGTCCTTCTGGTTCATGATGGTCTCTTTCTGCTGAAGCACCGTCTCCCGAAGCTGCATGACCGTTGTCTTTAGATCCTCTCCCGGTGGCGGGACACTGTTTTGGTTTTGCATCGCCGCCGAACAGATGTCCATATCCTTGGGGACGGACGTGCAAATAAACTGCGTCTGTTGTTCCCCAAAGTCCTGACACGAACATTCTAAACACAGGTAAGAAAGTAGAACAAGTATCCAAGAGAATCCGTTCAACAGAAGCTCCATGTTTGCCCGTAAGGAGTTACTGTGCGGAGAGCGGTCGTTGAGCTCGCGGTAGAGATTTTCAGCACCACGGAGCTGTCCCTTTCCTGGTTGTAATCCTTCTGCGGCGCGCGCAGGGCTTATATAGTGCGCGGGCAGAGCAGAGAGCGGGCTCGCGACATCACGAGGGGGGCAGGAAGTAAGAGTTTCAACGCCAAATCCATTCCCGTCCCTCGACTCTGAGGTGGAGAGAAAACGTTAGGAAGATTAGAAAAAAAAACGTTCCCTCTGCTCCCCACCCTCTCCTCACATATACTGAATATTGCATGACTATGACGATCTGTCATTTCTGTGCTTGTATTATTTATTTGTAAATCTGGGAGAATGTAAAAGGGGGAGAAAAAAAGCCATCGTGGTTTTGGCAGAGAGTTTGCTTATGTTATGTGTGTCCCACTGCAGCTTTTAGTGAACTAGTTCCAGCGTGTCTGAGCAATGTGCGGCAAGTGTCAGCTGGCGGATCGTCTCTGTCAGACAAGGATGGATTACTGCAAGGGCCTACCGGGCCCAGGCCCAGGGGCCCAAGAGTCCAGAGGGCCCTGAAGCCCAATTCTCTAAATTTCCATGCTCATGTTGTGTAAAATCACACTTTTAACAACTCTATTTTCACATATTTCCAGGGGTAAAACACCTGAATGCCCAACAATGTAGGGTCTCTAACATCTGGAGGGGGCCCTTTCTTGCTGTCTGGCCCAGGGGCCCATGGAGTCATGATCCGTCCCTGCTGTCAGACTGTGCAGCAGCATAGTCCCCCATCTCCTCAATAATGTATCATTTGTATCCGACTCATCAGGACATCTAGTCTTTTTTGCCATACACATGTTGGTACCTTAGTGTCCCTTTAGAAGAGACTTATAAACACCATAACACACTCTCTCTCTCTCTCTCTCTCTCTCTCTCTCTCTCTCTCTCTCTCTCTCTCTCTCTCTCTCTCTCGTCAGGTTGGGGAGAGTGGGGAGCTGAGTATGATGATATGGGGGGGTGTAATGGATGCATTGTGAGAATGAACTATGAGTAAGCGGTGTTAAAATAAAGGCATTTTTAAATCTCTCTCTCTCTCTCCCTCCCCACCCTCCCCCTCTCTCTCTACCCTGACACACACACACACACACACACACACACACACACACACACACACACACACACACACACACACACACACACACACACACACACACACACACACACACACACACACACACACCACAAACAGATGGTTTGACTGGGACAAAAGAAAGGCAAGAAAACACACACACACATATACACACGCAACAGAGACAGACAGACATCACACACACACACACACACACACACACACACACACACACACACACACACACACACACACACACTCACTAGGCTACAGTGCACTTTTCCAGACACCCAGCAGACGTGTAGCTCCAGTCCGCCTATATCCGGTTGGTTTGCACTCTCACTACAGATAATCTGCATCTATATTTAAACCAGCTGGGCGGCCGGGCCGGGTAACGGCTGTCCTGCCTGCCAGCACGTGTGGTGTGGTGGAGACTCCACAGTGGTTCCCAACCTATGGGTCAGGACCCAACCTATGGGTCGCCAAAGATCCACAGAGGATCGCGGAGCCCTCTTGATTTTAAGGGGTTTGATTTTAAATAGGCTACCATTACATTACATTGCATTGCATTTGGCAGACGCTTTATAACCAAAGCGACTTTCAAAAGAGGACATAATCAAGCCAACATCACAAGCAAATACAAAGTGCACAGGAGATATACAGAACAACAAGTGCAGTTGCAAAGATATATGCAACTGTTGCATAGATATATAGCCCATGTTGAATAAATGACAAAGCATTTAACTAATATTTGCATAAAAGCAACAAAATGTAAGTGCTACATTAAACATTTATTCTATATTTGACCAGACGAATTGAGGAATGAAATAACTAAAACGAGTTTTCGCAGGAAAAAGAGGGCATCTTGTGCAGTTGGGTCACCAAAGCTTACAATGGTAAGCCCCCCCCCTCATTGAAACTGGGCCGCCTATTGCCAAATTTGATCTTTAGATGAAACTTTACTAAGTTCCTAGTATGGTCCAAGTAGAGTCATTTTTGCAGCTAAAAATGGCTATTTTTGGAAATTCAAAATGGCGACCATGGAGAAGATCCCCCTTTTCATGTATGAAAAATGCAATTTTTCCAGTCATAATGAATACTTAGATTAGAATTTGATTGTGGTGGTAAGTGTTCATGAAAAAGGTAACATTAGTGAATGGGCAGCATGAATTCTGGAAATAAACAACTAAAAATCTCACACAGTGTCCCTTTAAGGAGCACTTCTGCCAATTTCAATATGCTGTTGTATTGCTCACGCTACCCTTGACTTGGCAGTACCCGGTGATGCTGCATCTTTCAGCTCAGCCCTTTCCGAGATATGAGCTATTCTTTTGGGGGCAATCTTTGTTTACATTAAAAACATTCTTAACATATGCCTACTCCAAATATTATCCCAAAAGGTATTACTGTTTGCTAGTTGTCTGCTTATGTTGAGTAACCTTTTTGATGTTATTGGGAATAAATCAAGATGCTTTAAAAAAAAAAAAATGTAAACAAACTCCCCATTTCCCCATTACAATGACCAGGATCTCGGAAAAGGCTGGAGGAAAAAAAAATACTCTCAGGTACTGACAAGTCCAGGATAGTGTGAGCATTACAACTGCATGTCGAAATTGACTAAAGTTATCTTTTAACAAAAGAAAGATCCTTCTCTAACTCACAGTATAGTGTGCTTTCATATTTTATTAGCCTACCTCTGGCAAGCAGGTAATGTTTTCGGTCGCGTGAAAATATTGCATCAAAAAAAATAAATAAATGAGTTGCCCTTAACCACTTTGACGTGAGTGGAAGGACTTGAGACTTGCAAATTAGTGACTTGGTCCCTTCCTTGATGTACATTGTGTACATTGTATGTCAACAGTGACAATGAAAGGCACCATACTGTATTCTGTCTTGTTCTATTCTATTCTAAGTCTATTCTATTCTATTCTATTCTATTCTATTCTATTCTATTCTAGTCTATTCTATTTTATTCTATTCTATTCTAAGTCTAATATAATGTAATGTAGGCCTAACATTCTCTTGTGTTCCATTGCATTGATTTGTACTGCATTGTATTGTATTACACACATTGGTATTTCTATTCTATTCTATTCTATTCTATTCTATTGAATTCTGTTCTATACTATTCTATTGCATGTTTCTTTTCCATCGATTCTATTATATGCTATTCTACTCTATTCTATTCTATTCTATTCTATTCTATTCTATTCTATTCTATTCTATTCTATTCTATTCTATTGCATGTTTAACTCTGTTGTATTCTATGCAATAGGCCTATATGTAGATATTGTGAATATGGTAGGTTACATTAATGTACGTATATACTGTACTCTGGCTTGCTGTGTTGTGTCTGTGTTGTCCTCTACCAAGAGCTAAACCAGCAGCATGTTCACTTTTACTGGGAGGCGCATGTCTGTGTGTGTGAGACTCTCTCTCTCTCTGTCTCTCTCTCTCTTTCTTTGTGTGTGTGTGTGTGTGCATGTGTGTGTTTGAGAGAGAGAGAGAGAGAGACAGAGAGACAGACAGAGGGGCAGAGAGAGACAGAGACAGAGAGAGAGAGAAGAGAGAGAGAGAGACAGAGAGAGAGAGAGAGAGAGAGAGAGAGAGAGAGAGAGAGAGAGAGAGAGAGAGAGAGAGAGAGAGAGAGAGAGAGAGAGAGAGAGAGAGAGAGAGAGACTGTGCTTAACTGTGCTGTGTGAGGTGTGTGTATATTTGTGTATATTAGAAAGAAATGGAGGGAAATGAGACGTGTGTGTGTGTGTGTGTGTGTGTGTGTGTGTGTGTGTGTGTGTGTGTGTGTGTGTGTGTGTGTGTGTGTGTGTGTGTGTGTGTGTGTGTGTTTGATAAGAGGGATTTGTGTCCTTTTGTCATGTGATGGAGATTAATCTCTGTCTCTGAATAACCCCCCCCCCCCCCCCACACACACACACACACACACACCCCGCCCCAGTGGCACACGTGAGAAAATGCACTTCTCGGCCCTCAGATGGAAGTGTGTGTGTGTGTGTGTGTGTGTGTGTGTGTGTGTGTGTGTGTGTGTGTGTGTGTGTGTGTGTGTGTGTTTGTGTGTGTGTGTGTGTGTGTGTGTGTGTGTGTGTTTGTGTGTGTGTGTCTTTGTTCTGTGGTTTTTTTTCCACAATAATGGATCCACCTGTCACTCCAAAGCCCCGTTCCATTTTTAAACTCCATTAACACACACTTCACACACACACACACACACACACACACACACACACACACACACACACACACACACACACACACACACACACACACACACACACACACACACACACACACACACACACACACACACACTCCTGGTCTTGTAATGGACTGTCTGTAACTTGTCAGACAGACACATTATCCTCCAGGTATCTGTGGCATGTTAATGTCTGTGTGTGTGTGTGTGTGTGTGTGTGTGTGTGTGTGTGTGTGTGTGTGTGTGTGTGTGTGTGTGTGTGTGTGTGTGCCTGTGTGTCTGTATGTGTGTGTGTGTGTGTGTGTGTGTGTGTGTGTGTGTGTGTGTGCGCGCGCACACGCAGGTTTGTGTGTGTGTGTGTGTGTGTGTGTGTGTGTGTGTGTCTGTGTGTGTGCGTGTGCGCACACGCAGGTGTGTGTGTATCCATTAGACCAGGTCAGTGGTAATCTTAAACTGACCTGTACAGAGTAGACCAATATAAACCTGAAAACCCAAAACCTAAAAAAAAACCCTTAAATGGAATTAAAGACAGTAAAAACAACAGGTGCACACAACAAAGCCAAAGCCTGTCACATGCCGATTGGAAAACCTTGTAAAATCACATGACAACACAGAGGTAAAATGGGCCATCCATCCTGACCCAATAGCTCTCAATTGTGTGTGTGTAAGAGTGAGTGGCCTACATTGGGACTCAACACTCTAAGAGATACTTTGTCAGAAATGACACAAAATGAGGGTTTGCTCAGGGACAACACATTTGAATATGTGTGACGGAGGTCATCTTGCACCTGTTCACGCCCCTCGGGGATCGAACGTGCGACCTCGTCAACTACAACGGTCCGGCAATGGGAGACACAGTACGATACCGCTGGGCCAAGAGACTAGTCTCTCGGCCCAACGGCACGAGACTGTATGAGGCTATTGGAGGGAGGTTTACCAACGTTCCACGCCAACTCTGTGCTAGTTAGCCTCCGTTACATATGTGTGCTCAGGGACAACACTTTTGAATATGTGTGCTCAGGGACAACACATTTTGTGCCAATGGTTAGATCTGTCATGTGTATGAGCGAAAGGGGTAATAATAGTGTAATATCAAGGACTCAGTCAAATAAAAACTTTTTTTGACTCATATTCAAGCCACATTCCTATTTATAATGAGTATTTGGCTACATTGTAAATTTAAAATACATGTTAAAAAAAGGTATAATTAACGTTTTGAACCCAAAATGTGT
>NC_085873.1:50605113-50610113 GCF_034702125.1 Engraulis encrasicolus | reverse complement strand
GGAGTAGGATTGATTTTGAGTGGGAGTGGGCAGGATTGGGAAACATTATTTTCAGGAGTGGACGGGATTGGATTTGTTTCTTTTACTCCAGTCCGGGATGGGGCGGGATGGGATTTTTTTTCTGGGACCGGGATGGGACGGGAGTGAAAATCCACTCCCGTGTCCTGCTCTAGATTGCAGCATTCTAACCCACATTTACATTCTACTTACCCCACATTCTACATTCTAAAGCACACCCATATTCTCATGAACTGAGTGGAAAGCAGCACGACGTTGCAGACATGGGTGAGCGGTTAGGGCGTCAGACTTGCATCCCAGAGGTTGCCGGTTTGACTCCCGACCCGCCAGGTTGGTGGGGGGAGTAATCAACCAGTGCTCTCCCCCATCCTCCTCCATGACTGAGGTACCCTGAGCATGGTACCGTCCCACCGCACTGCTCCCCATGGTGCGCCACTGAGGGCTGCCCCCTTGCACGGGTGAGGCATAAATGCAATTTCGTTGTGTGCAGTGTGCAGTGTTCACTTGTGTGCTGTGGAGTGCTGTGTCACAATGACAATGGGAGTTGGAGTTTCCCAATGGGCTTTCACTTTCACTTTCACTTTCACATACGTCCTGATGAAGCAACAGCGAAATACCACAGAATCACCACATACCAAATAAACGATGAGCAAAGAAGATCAGTGTGTGGTGATCTACGGTGAATCCCATTACACCCCTTAGCCCTACGCCTTTCCCCTTTGCCTCCGTTTTGCGGATCCACATGTAGAAGTAGTGGCATCCCGATTCACGTTCAGGCAGATGGGTAGGGGTACGACAAAGGGCTTTCCACCCCTCCGCGCAGAGATTTTCCGACACCAGGCTCCACGACGGAGGGCTACGACAAGTTTCCCTGGATGCATTGCGAATTCATTTAAAAATTGGCGGCAAGCCTCGGCACCCATGACAGCACACAAGTTTAAGTATTTTCGCCGCAATTGACGGTTTTAAAGTGGTAATAATTATTCCATTGTACTAAGTTTAATATTGTCCTAATGTGTGATGGCCCTTTTCTCCGTGACACGCACATGAACAAAAAATCGATATTAACGTCCACCTAATGCATGGAATTAGTGACAGCTGTGAGTGTCATTCCATGATCGTTGAAGCAGTATCCCAATTCGTAGCGGTTGCGTTTCAAGCCCTACACCTTACAGCTTCGTTAGAAAGCACGAGGGGCATGGGGAAGGCGCAGGGATAGGGGTAGAGATTAGTAATGGGAGAGGCCCTTAGTATCCTCCCTTTACTTGGATTACTTTTACTGCAAATCACCAGCAACTGGACAGTGGTAGTGCACAGGGACGCTACTTTGAGCAGACATAGCCTTCATGTAACTTTTGTGTGTGTAGCCGGGGGGATAATGGAAGCATGCCACCAGCCAGGGACAAAGGGGCCACTTGTCCTGGGCCCACAATTCGGTTGTTATTACATTCTATCGGAGACACTCCACTCCGTGGAGAAAACAATAAAGTTTCCCAGCTGTCAGCCTAGCCACAACAACTTTTGGGGGACTGTTTTTCATTCACCATCCCGATTGCAAATGAGAAAATGACATTAGAATTGTGCTTTTGCAAGATATTGAATTAATTTTCTGTCATCCACGACGTCATCATGAGGTCACAAACAGGCAAGTGAGCAAGGGAGGACAGAAGTCTGCATATTGGAATCCACCCTGTCACTGTACCTGTTGTCCAATTGATACATATACGTACACTGTCATTTCCTTATCTCAATGAAGAACAATTCTAGTAGGTTTCTAAATTCTGGATTGGACAGCACGAACCAGTGCGCTGATCTCATCAAAGATACTACCAGGAGTGGGGTCCGAACCTATGAGGACATGGTGTCCATGGGATCTTAAGTCACACGCCTTAAAGGGGTATGCCACTATTTTGGGGCTTAATACCGTTAAAATCGTTGGCCGGGGTTTATAAAGGTGGTAAAGTGTCTTATTTTTCATGTTAAGCGTTGTCTTGCTTTAAGAGAGGGAGTATGTCGCTAAGCTAGTGAAAGTCAATGGATCCGTATAGCATGTGACACTTTACCACCTTTATAAACCCTGACCAATGATTTGAACTATATTAAGCCCCAACATAGTGGCATACCCTTTAACCACTCAGCCATCTTGGTACATTAAGTTGGTAAATTCCAGCTAATGAATGGCCTCTTTCACTGTGGCGCTAACGGTAGGGAACTCGTCTGCTACGCGGCTAATGCAGGTTCAATTCCGGCTCGGATCCTTGGCCGACCCTTCCCTGTCTCTCTCTCTCTTTTTCTGAACCTCTCTCTCTCTCTCTCTCTCTCTCTCTCTCTCTTTCTCTCTCTCTCTCTCTCTCTCTCATCTCTTCTGCTCCCTCTCTACCATCTCTTCTTCCCTTTCAACCCGACTCTGCACATGTTTCCAACATACATATCTTTCTCCCATTCCCTTTGTCTCTCTCCTTTCCCCTTTCCATGCTCTTCAACTCTCTCTGCATTTCTTATTGCTCTCTCTCTCTCTCTCTCTCTCTCTCCTTCTCCGTCTCTTTTTCTTTCTCTCCTTGCTCACCTCTTCTTCCCTGTCCTTCTCTCTCACGCACACACTCTCTCTCCCTTCCTCCCTCCCTCTCTGTCTCGCTCTCCTCCTCCCTCCCTCTCTCTGTTCCCCCCTCTCTCTCTCCACATCTCCCTCTCTCCATCTTTCTCTCCCTCTGTCTGTTTTACTCCTCTCTCCCTCCTCTCCTCTCTCCCTCCTCTCTCCCTCCTCTCCTCCTCCTCCTCTCTTCCTCCTTTCTTCCTCCTCCTCTCCCNACTCCTTTCTTCCTCCTCCTCTCCCTCCTCTCTTCCTCCTCTTCCTCCTCTCTCCCTCCTCCTTCCCTGCTCTCTCCCTCCTCTCTCCCTCCTCCTCTCTTTCTCCTCTCTCCCTCCTCCTCTCCCTCCTCTCTTCCTCCTCCTCTCCCTCCTCTCCCTCCTCTCTCCCTCCTCTCTTCCTCCTCTCTCCCTCCTCTCTTCCTCCTCTCTCCCTCCTCTCTCCCTCCTCCTCTCCCTCCTCTCTCCCTCCTCTCTTCCTCCTCTCTCCCTCCTCTCTCCCTCCTCCTCTCCCTACTCCTCTGCCTCCTCTCTCCCTCCTCTCTTCCTCCTCTCTCCCTCCTCTCTCCCTCCTCCTCTCCCTACTCCTCTCCCTCCTCTCTTCTTCTTCCTCCTCTCTCCCTCCTCTCTCCCTCCTCTCTCCCTCCTCCTCTCCCTCTCTCCCTCCTCTCTCCCTCCTCTCTTCCTCCTCTCCATCATCTCCCCTCCTCCTCTCTCCCTCCTCTCTCCCTGTCTGTCTTCCTCCTCTCTCCCTCCTCTCTTCCTCCTCCTCTCCCTCCTCTCTCCCTCCTCTCTCCCTCCTCTCTCCCTCTGTCTGTCTTCCTCCTCTCTCCCTCCTCTCTTCATCCTCCTCTCCCTCCTCTCCCTCCTCTCTCCCTCCTCCTCTCTCCCTCCTCCTCTCTCCCTCCTCTCTCCCTCCTCCTCTCCCTCCTCTCTTCCTCCTCTTCTCCCTCCTCTCTCCCTCCTCTCTCCCTCCTCTCTTCCTCCTCTCTCCCTCCTCCTCTCTCCCTCCTCTCTTCCTCCTCTTCTCCCTCCTCTCTCCCTCCTCTCTTCCTCCTCTTCCTCCTCTCTCCCTCCTCCTTCCCTGCTCTCTCCCTCCTCTCTCCCTCCTCTCTCCCTCCTCTCTTCCTCCTCTCTCCCTCCTCTCTCCCTCCTCCTCTCCCTCCTCTCTCCCTCCTCCTCTCCCTCCTCTCTCCCTCCTCCTCTCCCTACTCCTCTGCCTCCTCTCTCCCTCCTCTCTCCCTCCTCTCCCTCCTCTCTTCCTCCTCTCTACCTCCTCTCTCCCTCCTCCTCTCTTCCCCCTCTCCCTCCTCTCTCCCTCCTCCTCTCCCTCCTCTCTCCCTCCTCCTCTCCCTCCTCTCTTCCTCCGCTCCGTGTTGTCATCATAAATAATGGAGTTGAAGCTCTCTGCTGTCCTCCTAAGAATAGATTTGCTTTCATTTCAATATTTCATCCACTAACTCTAAACGGACGCAACTCTCTCTCTCTCTCCACCTCACTCCTCTACTTTCACAACACTATCTCCATAAACTCTCTCTCTCGTTCTCGTTCTCATCCACTAACTCTAAACGGACGCAACTCTCTCTCTCTCTCCACCTCACTCCTCTACTTTCACAACACTATCTCCATAAACTCTGTCTCTCGTTCTCGTTCTCTTTCTCTCAATCTCTCTCTCTCTCTCTCTCTCTCTCTCTCTCTCTCGTTCTCTCTCCATGCAGACACACACACACACACACACACACACACACACACACACACACACACACACACACACACACACACACACACACACACACACACACACACACACACACACACACACACACAAATCAAAGTCAAGTTCGACTTTCTCTGTAGATCTCACAGGAATTCACACAGTACACACATCTAATAGAGACAAAGTACTTGAGAGTGAAAGGCGAAAGCCCAACTGGGAAACTCCAACTCCCTTTGTCATTGTGACACAGCACTCCACAGCAAACAAGCGAACACTGCACACAACGAAATTGCATGTATGCCTCACCCGTGCAAGGGGGTAGCCCTCAATGGCGCCCCAAAGGAGCAGTGTCGCGGGACGGTACCATGCTCAGGGTACCTCAGTCTTGGAGGAGGATGGGGTAGAGCACTGGTCAATTACTCCTAAGTCTGATGCCCTAACTGCTTACCCATGGCTGCGTGTATGCGTGTGCGTGCATGTGTTTGTTCACCTTTGTGTGAGTGTGTGAGTATTAAAATATATATAAGTGTAACCTGTTTCATGCTTGCCTGTTTCAGGTTGTCTTGACAGAAAAGTAAAGGGAGAGAGAGACACCAAATCAAATGAAGAGATTGAGAGAGACTGGCAAAGAAGGAGGGAAGAGAGCGAAAGAGGAGGAAAAATAAAAGTGATGGAATGG
>NC_085873.1:50562613-50597613 GCF_034702125.1 Engraulis encrasicolus | reverse complement strand
AACCCTTAGTGAATCACAAGTAAGTCGTTATGTATGTGTTATTTCTCCTTTCTTAACCATTAACTAATACCGTTAGTAAATGGTTAGTGTGTGCTGATGTAACTACTCGCTAAACAAAATTAAGCGTTAGTTAACCCTTAGTGAATCACGAGTCAGTCATTATGTATTTCTGTGAAATTATTAAGTACTGTTAATTAATCATTCGTCTATGGTGATTTAACTTTCTGATAAGCATTAGTAAACCGTCATTAAAATGTCTGATAACCCACCTTTATTTATGAAAAAAACATTATCTCCTAACATTGTCTCCTACCACCTAACCATTAACAAGTACTATTAGGCATGTATGGTAACGGTTTGTAAACTCTTGCTTTAGCATCAGCGAAGTCTTATTTAACCCTTTTGTAATGGTTAGTGTGTGATGACTGCTAGCATGGCAAACAGTAGGCCTAGGCCTAAGTTCAGGCTCATGTGACTGCCCCTCATGGATGTTTCTGGACGTTAACAAATGACTTGTTAAGCGTTGCTTATGCATTATCAAGGAATTACGAACCATTACTGATCTAAAGTGAAAACCTGTTATGGCTTTACAACACATTAACGAATGACTTGATAAGCATTGCTTATGCATTACAAAGAAGTTTCAATGCATTAACACATTGAGTACCGACGACGTAATAATGCGTTTTTCACGCCCATGCGTTGTATACCAAAACGTAAAGATGCGTTTTTGCATTTACATATCATATTTTGAATCTACACCCTTCAATGGACAATATATGTGATTTTGGTAGCTCTGTGATGGACATAAATGACAACATTTGCAGTCCAAAGTTGTTTGATTGTTATGATGTTTGAGTGTTATGATTTGGATATTTTAATTTAACTTACCAAGATGTCTGGATGCCAACCCATGTCGCCTATCGCGCTGCCTGCATTGATTTCCCTAGTACGGTCACTGTAGCATGTGTTGTCTCTGACTTCACGCAATAAACACCATTGTATAGTGCCTGGAGTATCTTGAACTTTCTG
The DNA here is from genome assembly GCF_034702125.1 of Engraulis encrasicolus. Taxonomy (NCBI): domain Eukaryota; kingdom Metazoa; phylum Chordata; class Actinopteri; order Clupeiformes; family Engraulidae; genus Engraulis; species Engraulis encrasicolus. The sequence continues at coordinate 50,596,581 of NC_085873.1, read as the reverse complement.
GACTTGCTAGACTTTTACCAGATCCTTGGATCCAAATGGCACCGATATGTGATTGCAGTAATGCGCTCCGATTTGGACGTTTGATCGCCAAAAAAGATAAGTTTCTGTGTCTTCCTGTATGTGAGAAGCCAGAAGCTAGCATGGCTACATATCATGATTCCCTGATTGTCGCTCCCAACGCAGGACGCTCCCCTGTCGGCTCGCTCCCACTAGCCAGACTATCGATGCGGGTGGGACTACACGTCCGGGAGTGATAGAAACACCTGGGACTACACGTCCGGGAGCGATCTCAGTTGGGAGTGTCCATCTGCCACCGCATATGATTCGGATCGGATGGGCTAGGCTACATCTAAGCATCATATCATTTGGATTTGTTGTCAATGTTGGGCTATTATTTCGGGAGTCATCGGGAGCTATTTAGGCAAATGTCTCACCCTCTGCATGTGTGCAAAGAGTTTGTGATCAGTCCACGTGAAAAACGGGGATTTCAAAGGGCATCGATTGCTGGTGTCGTAGTGTGACAGAGCAGGAGGTGTGCTGCCGTATTCGTGAATCGTGCTATGTTGTTGTTTCCCTAGTAGCCTACGATCGGTAGCGTGTATTGTGTCTGACTTCACGCAATAGGTAAACACAGAGACCATTGTATATCGTGCCAGGAGTATCTTGAACTTTCTGGGCTTGCTACCTAGACCTTTACCAGCTCCTTGGATCAAAATGGCACCCGAATTGTAATTGGAGTAATGCGCTCCCGATTTAGAAGTTTGATCGCCAACCAGATAAGTTTTATTTGATTATTCCACTCCTATGTTGGAACTGTCTTCCTGTATGTGAAAGCCAGAAGCTAGCATAGATGGCTACATATGGATCGGATGGGCTACATCTAAGCATCATATCATTGGGATTTGTTGTCAAATGTTGGGCTATTATTTCGGGAGTCATCGGGAACTATTTTAGCAAATGTACCGACTTCTGCATGTGTGCAAAGAGCTTGTGTTCAGTCTGTGTGAAAAACGTGGATTTCGAAGCGCATTGATTGCCGGTGTCGTAGTGGTTTAGAGCAGGAGGTGTGTCTTTGACGTGCAGGAAGATGTGTGTCAGAGCTAACCTTGCACCAAATTGTGATTAAAACCAACTCATCCCCTTTCAAACTCGTCACATTCTGAAGAAGCGCACCCTTCACAAAAACCTCAATATCTCCGATTGTAGCTGAATTCCATGGATACCCACTTCGGTTTAGCGTGGGTTTACTCGGCAATAAAAGCTCGTAGAGACACACAGTTTTCACCTACTAAGAGGGCAGCGTCTCCACTTTCAAACGAGTCATAACATATTTCAGTGGCCCTATCACATAATAAGCTGTGAGTCTACAAAAAAACGTAAAAAAGGGCTTAGAACGCTGGTATTCTACGACATAATTCCGTGAGCACCGCCGGTATTCAATGTGTTAATAACGCATATCTGGGGAACTTTTTAAGTGAAAACCTTTCCATACTTTCCAAAACATTAACAAATGACTTGATAAGCATTGCTTATGCACTATCAAGGATGTATAAGCCATTACTTAAGTATATCTGGGGAACTGATCTAAAGTGAAAACCTTTCCATGCTTTCCAAAACGTTAACGAATGACTTCTTAAGCATTGCTTATGCATTATCAAGGAGTTAAAACTCATTACTTAACTATATATGGGGAACTGATCGAAAGTGAAAACCTGTTATGGCTTTACAACACATTAACGAATGACTTGATAAGCATTGCTTATGCATTACCAAGAAGTTTCAACGCATTAACGCATATCTGGGGAACCTTTTAAGTGAAAACATTTCCATGCTTTCCAAAACACTAACAAAGGACTTGGTAAGCATTGCTTATGCATTATCAAGGATCTATAACCCATCACTTAGGTATATCTGGGGAAGTGTTCTAAAGTGAAAACCTTTCCATGCTTTCCGAAACGTTAACAAATGACTTGATAAGCATTGCGTAAGCATTATCAAGAAGTTTCAACACATTAATAACGCATATCTGGGGAACTTTTTCTGTGAAAATCTTTCCATGCTTTCCAAAACATTAACAAATGACTTGATAAACGTTGCTTATGCATTATCAAGGAATTATAACCCATTACTTAAGTATATCTGGGGAACTGATCTAAAGTGAACACATTTCCATGCTTTACAAAACGTTAACAAATGACTTGATAAGCATTGCGTAAGCATTATCAAGAAGTTTCAACGCATTAATAACGCATATCTGGGGAACTTTTTCTGTGAAAATCTTTCCATGCTTTCCAAAACATTAACAAATGACTTGATAAACGTTGCTTTTGCATTATCAAGGAATTATAACCCATTACTTGAGTATATCTGGGGAACTGATCTAAAGTGAACACATTTCCATGCTTTCCAAAACGTTAACAAATGACTTGATAAGCATTGCTTATGCATTACCAAGAAGTTTCAATGCATTAATAACGCATATCTGGGGAGCTTTTTAAGTGAAAACCTTTCCATACTTTCCAAAACATTAACAAATGACTTGATAAGCATTGCTTATGCACTATCAAGGATGTATAAGCCATTACTTAAGTATATCTGGGGAACTGATCTAAAGTGAAAACCTTTCCATGCTTTACAACACATTAACGAATGACTTGACAAGCATTGCTTATGCATTACCAAGGAGTCACGACTCATTACTAATGCATATCTGGGGAACTTTTTCAGTGAAAATCTTTCCATGCTATCCAAAACATTAACAAATGACTTCATAAGCATTGCTTATGCTTGCTTTTATCAAGGATTTAAAACCCATTAGGCCTACTTAAGTAGGCCTATATCTGGGGAACTTCTCTGAAGTGAAAACCTTTCCATGCTTTCCAAAACATTAACAAATGACTTGATAAGCATTGCTTATGCATTATCAAGGAGTTACAACTCATTACTTAAGTATATCTGGGGAACTGATCTAAAGTGAAAACCTTTCCATGCTTTACAAAACGTTAACAAATGATTTGTTAGGCATTGCTTATGCATTAACAAGAAGTTGCAACTCACTACTTGCACATGTCTGGGGAACTTTTAAATTGAAAACCTTTCAATGGTTTCCAAAACGTTAACAAATGACTTGTTAAGCATTGCTTATGCATTATCAAGGAGTTACAACTCATTACTTAAGTATATCTGGGGAACTGATCTAAAGTGAAAACCTTTCCATGCTTTACAAAACGTTAACAAATGATTTGTTAGGCATTGCTTATGCATTAACAAGAAGTTGCAACTCACTACTTGCACATGTCTGGGGAACTTTTAAATTGAAAACCTTTCAATGGTTTCCAAAACGTTAACAAATGACTTGTTAAGCATTGCTTATGCATTATAAAGGAGTTACAACTCATTACTTAAGTATATCTGGGGAACTGATCTAAAGTGAAAACCTTTCCATGCTTTACAAAACGTTAACAAATGATTTGTTAGGCATTGCTTATGCATTAACAAGAAGTTGCAACTCACTACTTGCACATGTCTGGGGAACTTTTAAATTGAAAACCTTTCAATGCTTTCCAAAACGTTAACAAATGACTTGTTAAGCATTGCTTATGCATTATCAAGGAGTTACACCTCATTACTTAAGTATATCTGGGGAACTGACCTAAAGTGAAATCCTGTCAAGGCTTTACAACACATTAACAAATGACTTGTTGAGCATTGCTTATGCATGGGAGGCAACATCTGAGAGATCTTACTATGCTCATCAAAACATTTACAAACCACCACTTACATAATACATTTGAGATGTGAGATGATGTGCTTCATGGACAGACAACGTCAATATCTTTAACTATTTATTTTCTAAACAGTAATAGTAAACAGTTTAAACACTAACACATTTAAAAACTATTTAACAGTTGAAAAATAAACTAAAAATATTATCATTACTAAAAAACATTCAGATAAGAAGATACAAAAACAAAAACTTCCCCACAATAAAAAAACAAACACCCCCTCAACAAAAACAAATACCCACACATGAAATGCTGGCACTCACCCATACTCTCGCTTTCTCTCTCTCTCTCGCCAAAGCACGCGCACGCACACACACACACACAGACACACACGCACCTGACACTCCCTCCAAAAAAAAAAACCCCTTACTTTTTTTTTGTTTTTTTTTGTTTTTTGTCTTAAAACATATAATTCAGTTGTTAAGATTGGGAATACAAAAAAAGCAGTTTCAGCCATAAAAAAACATGACCAAACAGAATATGCAAAACATCAACCATCGAAGTCTGCTCATAAATTGTGTCTCATACTCAGAACTTGTGTTTTGAATCTTTAACATCAGTAGATATGTTATTTACCAGTGACTGAGAACTTTTGAATCCAAACTGGCTTATAATTGACATGTTTTGATGTCATGAAATGTTATGACTTTTTATTTTTAAACGGCAGTAGATTCCCGGTTTTTTTCATCTCTGCAACTTTTGCCCCAAGTGCAGGGTCATCCAAAATGACTTGCGCGCACTTCTCAGAAATGGCCTTCAGCCTAGTGGGGCCATCCCTCTGCACCAGCAGCTCTGTAAGCTTCTCAGGAGCTGCCAAATGGAGCTCAGCTATTGCAGCCGTTTGCGACATGGTCAGGCGGTCCACGCCGCCTTTTTTAAAGGCAGCCGCCATGATGTGGTCCTCCCGCTGGTAGATCTTCACAATTCTCTCGTACCGTTTTATGACCTGTGTGGTCGTCTGGGCTGCAAATAAGAGAACAAGGTTCAAGTCTAGGTAGGCCTAATGCATTTAACTTTCGAAGACACAAACACACACAGACACACACACTCACACAGCAACGCTATCACACATGCATTCCCACCAGTAGCCCTGGGCATATATGTTTGGGGCCATCTGAAGCAGCAATATAATCATTGGTAGTAGGGGTTTGCAGGCCTTGTGTTGACCCCTTCCATACCTTGACCTTGTATAGGCACCATCAATGATAACTAGTGGGCCCCAAGCGCATGTAAAGTTTTGTGTACTATGTAAGAGGATATAGAGGGCTCATCAACAAACCATCAAACACAACTGGACAATCTGACCCTATTTATAGCCCAGCAGAATGGTAGACTCCAAAACGGTATTCTGGTAAATAATCTCAATGTTTCTCAGAAAAAACTTTAATCCAAAACTCTTCACATGCCCATTTCACCTGGGTCTCTTGTCAGTTGAATTATCGATTAATTGCGATTAATGTTTTTTAATCGATTAATGTATTGATCGATTAAAGTCGATTAATCGTTTGCATCCCTACCTACAGTACAATGCTATTCGATTAAAATCGCCAGCCGCAGGATTGGTGCATCGATATATTGTACCGTCATTGTGACACAGCACTACACAGCACAGTCACTGCAAACAACGAAATTGCTTTTATGGCTCATGGAAGAGGATGGGGGAGAGTGCTGGTTAATTCCTCCCCCGACCGACCTGGCGCAATGAGGGCTCGCCCCTATTGACAAGTGTAGTGTACTGGAGCAGTATATGACAGCTACGACTTACAGTCTCCAGTGAAAGGCAGAAAATTCTAACAATTCTAGCATGACTACCTACATGATTGGCGCCGCGCCACGAGCTGAGCACAAGCTCATTTGCATAGCCTCCACGCCAGAATCTGTTTCAGCAGCATCGGAGATGTGCCAGTCAGCACAAAGTGACCAACTGGGAATCCACGCACGACACACTCTCACTGTGTTATCATTGGTTCTGGGTCGTGTAATTGCTTTAGGCACTTAAACATTTATTTCTGGTAAAGATCTGTAATTTTGGCAGCTAACGCTCATTTTCCTTCTTTTTCCCCTTTGAACCACAACCTGTTTGTTATGTTTATTGTGCAAATGTCGTTTACTTATGTCTCGTGTTCAGTGCTTTATTTGAGGGGGAGCAGGGCGGCGCTAGCTTCGGAAGCTCTGATGCGCTCTTCGGAAGCTCTGACATGCGCTCCCCCAGCTCGATCTTGACAAACGATATATTTTTTAAAATAATAATAATAATGAAATACATAAATTAAAGTTTGTTTCGTGTTGATGTCTGGTTTAAATATATGTCTTTGTGATTTCCCAATTCTAATTTGTCCCATGAAACGAGCTACATATCATGTCTGGCTGTCAAAGACGCAATCCGAAATTGAAAGAGTGCGTCCAAGACAAGCGGCACAACTTGTCGGACTCAAACCTATTTCAACGTTTGTCAGTGATATCGTGACACCCTATTTGTGATACGAACTCTGTGTTCAAATGCGTTCTGAAGACTGAAGACTGAACAGGCTTCTGAGCGCACGCGTTGTTGGCTTTTAAAATTGAGTTCTTGTTTGCTCGTTGTGTGTAATGGACAATGGTGCTATACTTCATAAAAATACATTTCAGATCTTATATTTTCAGGTGCATGGTTTCATTTTAGTAACTGCATTTCTATTCAGTGACTGGAGATTTAACGGCATGAGTGGGGGTCGAGGGCACGCACGCTCAAGGAAAAAGAGCAATCTTTATTAATATCAGTCATAATTTACTTTCAACATTAGTCATAATGGCGACTAGAAAAAGGGACCAGCAAATGTGATCTGGGCTTTCGTTCTATTAATTATATAGGTTATGCAGAGTGTATGAAACTGCGCAGGCTATTTGGAGCTACTACATGTTTGCGCTCTCGGCACTAGGTCTAGGCTACTGATTAAGGATGCGTGACTACCAGAGCAAACTAACCAACTTTCCTTTTGGCATTGGCCTGCATACTGAATAGTCCACTGTCCATTTTAGGGATGGCGAAAATTGAAAAAACTCTTAACCGGCTACTGAGGCTCATTAACCGGTGGTTAACCGTCAATCTTAAATTATACAACTTTCACGTGCCTGATATGCACAGCACTGTTTTTTTATTTCTTTTATCTTTCACATAAGCCTTTTTTTGGGCTGCGCAGACAGGACCTGTCATGTTCATCCACTGTTGCCAGATGGAAAATGATGAATTATCGTACTAAAACCTCAAAATTAGGACTGGGCGGTTAATCGAGTTTTACCGTTTCTCAAGAAGTTTTATGAAATCGATTAATATCTTGACATATCGAATATCTCGAGTTTAGGCTGTAAATGCGTAAGATTTCGCCACTCTGATTTCCCTTCTGTGCTGTGGAGCGGTTCGCCCGCCTCCTCCTTGCGTGTGTCTCCCCCCCAACAGAGCTGGCTCCCCTCCGCCTGCTCTTCCTCCCCCTCCCCTTGCGTGTAGCGGCGTGTGTTTGTGTTGATAAACTCTTTCAACATGGCGGCGCCCACAGAAGAAGCCGAAGCAGCAGAATTTGTTCCAAACAAAAGGACGAACGGATCAATAATATGGCGTTATTTCGGATTTAGAGCCTCTGATGAGGAGCATCTCTATAAGAGGCTTTGTCCGTTGGTTCGTCCGTCCGTGACGCTTTTTGTCAAACATCTTTGTCCCATACAACCAGAGTGGGGTAAACCGGCTGTGCTAATACAGCCATGATGCGTTTCCCAATCATTGGAAACCGCTTCGAAATGATAATAAACAACTAAAATATGATTTAAGTGTTTCTAGAAAGTTACCGCTGTTTTTATAAGTGCATACAGTGACACTAATAAGCTTAAGCGTTTATTACTGCCGTTTTCTGTGTATCACCGCTGCATACTGACGATGCACCCCTCGCTTCACAAATAGTGCCGTCTAGGAACAAAGACCAGTTTATTTTCGTTCCGCCTGGAAGCGGTCCGGAGCAACGGGCCTCCTGTCTGACTCTAGTCTAGCCTTTGATCTCACATGGCTTAAGCATTTTGATGCTTTTTTATATTTTTTTACTTTTGTACATATTATTAGGAGTGCGCGGTATGGACGGTATACTATCGTGCAGGGTATTTTTCCCCCAAGGTATGGATTTTTTCCATACCGCTCTACCGCCATAGCGCATTGCGTCCTGCAGATGGCAGTAATAGACAACGTTTTGAACATCCACCGACTGAAAGGAAGCACAATTTCATTTAAGCTTTAAGTGTAAAATGTATAGTTAGTGTAGTGAACTATTGTTTTAAACTTTAAGTGATTTCGATTCTGGTCTCCACAATTTAATGTACAGTGGTGTGTGAAAAGCAAGTTAGCAAGCTAACAGCCCAAGTCATTCATGTCAATGCTGGTGTCTGACAACAGAAATGGGCTAAATCTATGTGCTACTGGTTGCTTTACATTTGCGCCAGCCTTACTGTATGTTACTGTGTCCAGGTGAGATAATATCATTCACGATATCAGGCTGGGTGTTAGTAACTTAGATGACTGTTCACTCACTGTTTAAAATGTGATTTAGCGATTTCGCTAACATTAGCACGCTAACCGCTGCTGCAGTTAAAGCTGCCATTTAAATGCATTAGTTCTACAATGCATTGCTAGCTGCCTCATGTGAAAGTTCGGTTTTTTTTAACTTTAACAATAACAGCACTTGTTTGCACTTAAATAAAAAGAAAAACCTTTGCTGAATTTCGTGTTTTTTTTTCCCCTTGCATAGATATCGAGATATATATCGTATATCGAGATATAGCAGACACTAATCGAGATTATTGTTTTTCTCAATATCGCCCAGCCCTACTCAAAATTATCGTTTTTTTGGGGCTTTTTGGGAGGAAATTATTATTATAATTATTATTATTATTACAACTGGTTAACCGGTGGCAGAAAATTTTAACCGGTTACTGTTGATCTGGTCGACTATCGGTTAACCGGTTACCGGTTAACATCCCTAGTCCATTTTCCCAAATTAAATCAGAATATTCCCTGGCCTGCACTCAGTGACGGTGAACAGCGGAACAGGCTGTCTAGGGTACACTTTTACAATAAAGCAGATATTTAAACCGTTCCATATTTGTATTTATCAGGAACGAAAAAACAACAACGGGGATATTGCGCATACATCCCCGTTCACGGCCTTTAGTTGGCAAGTAGCCTAGGTTACTGAATTCATTGGTGCACAGGGTTGTTCGGACTTCGGACGTTTTTTTCGCGCCGGAGCTACTCGTACCCAGCGCTCCGGGACCTCCGACTTGACAAATTAAGCACTGCTTGTGTTGTATTTCTAAATTTTTTATCATGGTTTCGTCAAGGCCTCATGCGTATGTGACATTGGGGCCGGACAGTCTGTGCTGTTTGGTGTATCTCTGGACTGAAACTTATACAATCCTTTGCAATAGACAGAATTATTGTTGCTGTATTACTTGCAGCAATACCAAATGTAATGCCACATGGAACGGCATTTATACAACAAAATAAATTGTGTGTGTTACCTCTGTGGGCCGTCTTCTTCTCCTTCTTCGCTTTCTTGGCCTTCTTGCCCTTCTTCTGTTTTTTATTGGAAGAGGAGGAAGAGTCTGAGTCTGAATCCACAGATGTTTCAGAAGCGGAAGATTCTTCCACCTTGTCGTCCTTTTTGGGTGCCTGAGTGGGAGCAGCACTGGGAGCCACAGAAGGAGCCACAGCCCCAGCACCTCCGTGCTTCAAAGCTAGTACAAAAAAAGACAAAAAGCCGTTAAAACATGTAAAACTCTTCAATTTGATGTGCTCCACAATAAACAATGTAATTACTTCAAATACTCAATGGACAGAGTCCTTTACAGTTCAAGCCTTTGTGCAGAGCCTGTTGTAACCATATTGTCACCAAAACAGTTCAGTGGTGCTGCCTGACGGCACATGCACACAGGGACGGCACGTTTCCTTAATGTCTCCGTGAGCAGTGCGAGTCCGAGAGGTTCACGGGCTGCCTTACACACTGCACAGTCAACGTCCACGTTCTATCCGCGGGCAGCAGCCATTCATTTTCAATGGAGTCCGCACATTGAACACGAACATCCGCACAGGAAATGCATTCTATTTTCAAGGAGCAACGCGGACATGCCCGGGTGGGACGGACATGCGCCACGATTACACCGCGCTCCTGTGTGCAAGGCATGATTTGTTTTCATGTAATCTAACCAGTTTTGGACTGATAACGGACACGTTCTGTGGACGTACTGCGGATGTCTGCGCCGTAGGTGTAAATGCAGCGTGAGCTAGGTACAGCAGATGTAACATTGTTGGCTGCCCTCTCCCCTTTCGAGAGGGGCGGGGGGGATTGCGACATACTGCATATGTGACGTAATGTAGGCCTAATTTGGACACATTCAAACATTTAATAGTCTCATTTTAAATAACCCCTGCCTTCCTGTTGTAGGGAAACGCCCTTTAATTACATGAAATATTTAGGGCACAAGCGCATATGATTGACTACATGTAGGCCCAGGTTCACATCGCATATTTCCGACTCCACAGATGACAGAACCAACTCTGGTTATTACGGACAGGACAGTATAGCCTACTGTGTGACTACTCTGTGACTTTCATATTGGCTTGTCGTCAATTAACAAACATGAAAATCATGCGCGTGTACACACACCCATTACAATGTATTAGTTGCAAAGATAACAACAGAAAACAACAAACACAAAGACAGGACCGAAGCTACATGAAAATAGCAGGGCGTGAAAATAAGATGACCATTCATTGCATGTCTAGGTGGCACGGTGGCCATATGAAATGGAACGCAGACGCCAAGTACCTGAACCTGAGTCTGAACTTGCCCACGAGTAGGGATTAAGTATCCGCTTTTTTTTTTCAGAGAAAGGCTGTGTGAACCTGTGCGAGGCTGTTCAAGAGTTTTCACACAGCGACTGAATAACACAGCGTGCGCTGGTTGGATTAGTCAGCATAACTATTATAAACATCTCGCTGAAATCAGCTTTTGACACATGGTTTGTCTATGAATAACACAAAACAAAACACCATCCCTCAATGAACAGACCAAAATCCACGAACCCAGCTCACACTAGCCGTGTAGGCTAGGAGTTGCCAAAATCATTCTAAATTGATAAACCTTGATACATCTTTTATGCAGACTGGTCGATTCAATCCATTCCAAAGCAGTCACACACTAGTTGCAGATTAAGTCACGTCTCAAAAGTGAAACATTAGCGATCCAATTGCAAGCATTCCACTGTCATTTACACATGCCGCATATCAGCCGCTATTGAAATGCAGACAACATTTAGGCACTACATCAATAACCCTTTATCTCCACCAAAGTTTGTCAACATTGCTCAGTCATTTAGCGCACATCAATAAAACGTTAATGACCAGGTTTTTGGAGTAGGCTAACCTGCGCAAGGCAAAATCATATGGGCCCAGGCAAACATTCCACAGCGGGCAAATCAATAACCAAATGGCCTTACCTTCAAAAGTTGTCTTGATCACATAATTTCACAAGTATTCCACTTACATCCACACGGTTCTGCACACCCAAATAACAACTAGCAAGCCATGTGGATTTGTGCTAACAACAGTTGATAATTTTTTATCTGAATCCAAATGACTTGGTCTACAGTATTTTCCTCTGTTTCTTCAGTATAACTAGATGACATTTTTAGATTTGCCTCCATCGATAGTGAAAATGTCTGAGGAAAGGTAACCAGTATAGAACTCTCTTTTCTGCGCGCCACCACATAGCCAATCTACTTCTCCCTTCACTAGAACTAGATCTTGACCCTGCTGCCAGTGGTGCTGGTGGTGAGTGACTCCAGACATATTTTTTTTTTTACATTTTACAGCTGTTAAGGTGTCGGGATGAAACAATGTTATGGCAGGGCTGCTGCTGCTCATTTGGGTTCCTTTCGCGTCTCAACAAGCTGTTGCGCGCTCATTTATTACCACCATACATTAATGAAGGCTCACGCAAGAGTTTATTATTTTATTAATATTGGGGAAAGATTTTATTCTACAGCCACGCTACACCAGATTTCCGGCGCGGTGCCGGACGGCTATCACCCCTGCTTATGCTTTTGCGCCGCCTCCCACGTGTCCCATGGGAGTCCTGCCCTGCTGCAGGCCTCTACTGTTCAGTGCTAGATACAACATTAACCGACTCAACAATCATATCACTTAGACAGTGCTATGAGTGGTGGCATAGGCGTGTGCTATTGAATCAAGCAATGCCAGTTTTGTAGATAGCCACATCGGCTACACTGTCCCAGACCCCAAGATACTACCCATGTTATGTGTAGTGCTTGCATGGACTTGCAGCAGGTATGAGAATGTTTTTGCGACCAGCTTTATGCATAGAAACGCAGCAGTTTATGCATAGTCACGCAGCAGTTGAAAACTTCTATAAATCACAGAAAGTAAGGTCTGACATTCCCGCCTTGATAATGATGCAAGATTCTACTTCATTTTACAGAATTTGCACATAAAAACATACCTGCTGTCAGCTGCTCCTTCAGATAATCTCTCTCCGTGGTAAGCTCTGAGATTCTTTCCTGCTGGTGTTCCAGCCTCATTTTTAGCAATTGCAGCTCGGCGTCCTTCTTCTTGACTGCCAACTGAGCAGTGGGTGCTGTGAATATTTCAACCACAAAGACATAGTTCATTACAGATGAACTAACGAAAAGGTCACTGGGTTCAAATCAGTATATAAACATGCGCCACTGACCATATGCCTCACAAAAGAATAATTCAAAGGTCATTCTCTCATTAGCAATTGGGATGTTGAACAAGGAAGAGTCCCCCAAAAGTTGTTGTGCGTAGGCTGACAGGGTAGAAGGTAATTGCTAACTTAATAGAGGCGAGGCCTAGATGCACAGAGCACCAAGCAAAAGGAGAGGATGCAAGATAGATAATGAGTTGGGACACACTGTCATCACTAGAAATTATGTCAAGTACCCTATAAATGTTGATTTAGCAAACCTGTTATGTTATTATCATATGTTATATATTTTATATGCAAAATAATGCTTACAGTTTAAGACAATAGCTGTGTTTTTCATACAGGACATAACTTGTTGACAAATTCAAATTTTGATGCAAATGAGGAGTCACCACAAATATGTTATGTTTCGTGTTACATTCATAAAGGATGTCTTTATTAGCCCTTTGCTTTGCTTATACTTTGAGTGCAATGTGGAAATGTTCTTGGGCAATACCATAATTTCTCAAAAACACAACACATTCGGTCTATAGCCCACAGTAGGCCTGTAGGCCTTTACATTATGTATTAAAGTAAGTCCACGTAGAGTATTGGTTCTTAACCTTTTTTGAATAAACGCCCCTTTGACATCATAATAAGCTTCCCCACATTTCACAACATTCTGCAAAATGGAGATACACCGTTTTGCAATTAACTTTTCAAATGTAGTGTTTATTATACCCTATTCTGAACATGTACTATGGTCCCACTCAATGATAACTTTAGAGTTTAATTAGCACTGTGGAGTCCTACACGCTATAAAATAGTGTTCCACACACACAACTCTCAATGTGTTCATTCACCACTCAAAGGTTAAGTTTACCACCACATGGCATGGGACCATAACAGGTTTGAACTAACACTGAACTCTACAGCTCTAGGGCAACTTCAAAGGCCATTCCTTCACTTGCACCTCTACTTTCAGGCTAGCCTGCTTGAGAATTGCTGGAAACTGTTGTAGCATTGTGCTATGTATTTTGAACAAGCCTACATTGTTTGGTTTGGTATCAAAATATCACTTCAGAGTTAACTCGGTTTCTTTTTTATACTTCTACTCCACTCCAGTCCTGTAAGCCTACTTTATGCAGCTCTACAGTAATAAAGTAATTGTCGCCAACCGCATGTCAGTAGAACTAGCGCTAGCAGGTTGGTGTTAGTTTCACGTGATGGGCAAGTGGTCACTGGGTGATCTGTTTCGATGGTATATGTCGATCGGCTGGATTACTGTATAAGGTTGACTAATAACTAATAATTCCGTTCAGTTAACATTGGAATAAAAACAGTAAATATAGTGTGGAAAACAGTATTTGCGACGGAAGTAAGCGTAAATTTGGTTAGCCTTCCTCTGGAGACTTTTGTAAACCAAGCCAGCTGTTAGTGTCTTAAACCTGTCGTCCGTCGTCCTTTAAAATAGCAAAACCATATACGTTTGCTTGTACTTACCGTCGGCGAGAGCTTCCTCATTTCTTCTTGCGGTTGTGGAGCGGGTGTGAGTTTTCGTCGACTCCATGACCTTGCTGATTAATATGAACGACAATAACTAGCGAATTAGTCTACTGCGCCTGAATGATTACAGTTCAGTAGCTAAGGCGAAGATGTTGTGTCACTGCGTGGGCGGCGCCTGTCACGTAAATTTATTTGAACAGGGGTAAACAGGAAACGGGGGAATAGGTAGTGAACCTCATTTTTGTACAAGCTTAATGCTTCATACACAAATGTAAATACAGCAAATACAAGCCTCTACTTTCTATTTTTCTGAATGAGTTAAGATTTTACAATGGCTCCGTAGTTTTTTTCTACCAACCCCAAAGCCATAAAGATGTAGGGCCAACTCCTCCTGGGCACCTTCCGCCTCTTAGATTAATTGTTGTTTAATTCTTTTTCATTGTATTGTTTATTTTTTGTCATTTGTACTTATGTTGATTACTTTATTGTCTTGTCTTTATGTTAATGTCTCTTTATGTACCCTGGATACACTTCCAATAATAAACAAAACAGGAAACGGGGGGTAAATCCTGACTCCTCTAAGGGCATAGGCTATAGTGAAGGGCATGGCGATTCTTTCGCGCCAGTTCGTTCTCTTCGTTCAGTTCTGCTGAGGAATTTGTTCGTTCACAGTTCGTTCAGTCGTTCATTTTGATTACGTCACGCCACAATGCAGGAGAGCAAGGGGTGAATGACGAGCGAACTAGTTCAGTGAACGAGAGGAGGAGGGGGGCATTCATACTTTGCCTGTGTGCTTCTCATGTCCAAACATATCAACTTAACTCATTTTGCCTAGTTATATTATTTATTTAACAGCAGCACACATTTAAAAAAGCCCAATTACAAGCTGTTTTTAACCAAAAAGTATGCCTTCGTCTCTGCCACGTTAAGTTGTTTATTTATGGTCATGGAGACTCAATACAGTTCGTTCTCGCTGTGCTGTGTAGATCTAAGGTGCTCCTCGTGTCTAAACATATCACCTGAAACCTATTTTGCAGATTAATTTTATATATTGAACAGTAGCACCCATTAATAAAAAGAATAAAATATCATTTACAAGTGGCATTTCCAACTAGAAGTATGCCTAATCTTGAATCTTGAATCTTTGTCTCTGCCACGTGTTGTGTATTCGTGGTCATGGAAACCATTGGCTGCAGTTCACTGGCTCCTCGTTCAGGAACGAGAGCTCAGCTCGTTCAGAGCTGTGAACTGTGGACTATGTGAACTGCTGAGCTTTTCTAAATTATGAACTAAATACCCGGTATGTGTAAAAACTCTGGTAATATTAAGATATCACATTAAGAGATAAAGTGGTGCCCCTTTGCGCAGATTAAAATGCTCATTGGACGACAACTTCTTTCTGCTACTGTCTGACTGACTAGTGACAGACCGGTGATTCACCAACGAACAAAGTGAACGAGAGGCGGAGAACTAGTTCGCTTCGTTCACTTCAAAGACTCGTTCAAAACGAACGGTTCGTTCGTGAACGACACATTACTAATAGGCTACCGGTCTTCTAATGACTCTCAAACTGTGGGCCGCTCACTGATGAGCCTTATATTTGAAGTTGGCCTTGAAATCCTTTGCTGCAAAACAAAGTAATAGGCTATGTGTGTGTTGCTGAGGGAAACCACATCGCTATTATCACGGAAACCTCTTGATACCAAAATATAGGGAGAAGTTGGCAGTTGCATTTCAGATTTTTAAAAAGCTTTTGTATTTTTGTATATTTATTTAGGCTATATTGCTAATAGATATTGTATTTGTGTGTTATCTATGAATGTTTTGCTATCTTGTATCTTATTGTGACAGAATGGTCTCTGCAGCTTAATAGAACATTTTGGCTGCCATGCACACCTCCTGTGGCCTATTTGCTCCAGACTGGCACTTCTCTCTCTGTCACACACACACACACACACACACACACACACACACACACACACACACACACACACACACACACACACACAGGGTGGTGATAGACATACGCCGACAAGGAGGTGGCACAGTTGACACAGTTTTCTCAGATGCACACCAAATGGCCAATTTAATGCATAATGGAAAGAACATTAACTTTTCTATTTTTCATCATATAGAAATGACATTTCATTATATCCTCCAGCTAACCTAGTCAAATGGTCAATATGAAATATAATGGAATTCCTAAAAAATTGTGGAGGACACACCAACTTGTTACATACGTGGTGTTTCGGTCAAAAATGACCGGACCATTAATTTACATCTCCCAAAGTTACATACTGTTATATACATTCACTTTACTCTCATATTCTTTTTTTTTGTTTTCTTTTCAGAATACAACCATATGTGCCACATTAGTATAGATCTTTATAGTTAGTTGAAATACTTGAAAAAAGTAAAGGTGTTCCAAACGGCCTGAAAGCCTCTTAGAGGCACTAGACTCCAGAGGGTTAATGAAACGAATTGGTGCAAGATAAAAAGAAGCCTACAAATCACTAAAACAAAGCAGCATAACATTTAAATTACATTGGACATGTTGGATATGAAAGGATGTCTAAAAGGTATTAATAACAAAATATGCAAATCAGATTTTTAATCAAACTATTATTACCTTTTTTGTGTATGTAGTCAGTTTTGACCGTTAACACCATGAGCGTAACCCAGTTTCTAACACAATCAGAGGGTTAATAGTTAGTGGAATTGGCAAATAAAGTCCATGGACCTAAAGGGCGCACGACAATGGTAGAGTGACTCCCATACAGAGAGCTTGCTCTCGGACCGCCTATCACCTCTATCTGTACATTTTGGCAACGTCATGGAGGAGCCTCCCAAAAACACCGTGGTGGTGCTTCCTCCCCAACCACTCGTGCCACTCTATCCAGGATAGGTGGTCCGAGAGCAAGCTCTCTGTACGGTTGCCCCTCAACCTCCATATGTGCTCCTTGTAATGCCTCCAGCCTCTCTCAATATGCTGGGTATGTGCACCACTCCTCTGGTCAACAAACCACCTACTGTGGTTGACTCTGTGGTGCACATACCCAGCATTTGAGAGGACACGGTAGGCCCGCCATTCATCACTTATGATGGCCGTTCCCGGTTTCACGTGGCGTTGTATGATTGGCACCAGGTGTCTCCTTGAACGCCTCTCAACCAGGCGGAGGATGGGTTTGCGGGTTTTCCCCCGCCTCACAGCCAGCATTCCAAATACCCACTTCTTCCTCTGCCAAGCTCCTGCTACTCGTCCTCTCCCATACTGATGCAGAAATAGAAAAAACAAATATAAACAGCGTTACATAAGTATTAATATAGGACTATAGCCTACCGATACCTGTAGACTACCTTAACCAGGCATTTATGTAAGGGTTAACGTTCGGCGAGAAGGTCGCTACCGTGGAATAGCAGCACGACAGAGAGAATCTTTAGACCCCGACGCGGAGCGGAGGGGTCTTGTTCTCTCTGAAGTGCTGCTATTCCACAAAGCGACCGACTCGCCGAAAGTTAACCCGCTTATTATATGGATATACTTAAATGATTCACACATGGCGGGGACATTTCTTTAGGCATATTTAATGTGCAGTCTATTATAGTTTTTAATGTCAAAAGATTGTTGCTGCGCAAAACAAAACAGTGCCGTTGTGGAACACCGCTAACAGCTAGGTAGCCAGGACAACAGGTGTTGTCTATCACAGCAGCAGATTAGAGTCTTGTTGAAAAGTCGCTTTAGCAGTGAAAAGTCTTGTTGCCATTGACAGCGGTCTGTTATAGACCAACCCGTCCGTTATCGAAAAATAACAGACGTAAGAACGTTGGGGAGCCCCGTTGAAATGAATGGAGCATTCGACCGATGACGTCACAACCATAGAGTGTAGCCTACTTGTCACTGACAGCCATAAAAGTCTTAAAGGTACACTGTGCAGGAAAAGGTCAAAAAAGGTACTGCAACTATGCTGCTCATTGAAATTGGGTTGCCTATTGCCAAATTTGATCTTTTCACGAAAGTTTACAAAGTAATAAACAAATATATTCTAGTATGGTCCAAGTACAGTCATTTTTGCAGCTAAAAATGGCTATTTCTGGAAATTCAAAATTGCGGGCCATGAAAAGTGCCATTTTTCCAGTCATAATGAATACTTTGAATTTGATGGTGGTGGTGAGTATTCATGGAAAAGGTAACATTAGTGAATGGGTGTCATGGATTCTGGAAATAAACAACTAAAAATCTCACACAGTGTACATTTAACATACATTGGCAAAAATACTTGAATTACACAAACAGTATATTCAGCAAATCCTCTGATGCAGTACAATGCATGTATGGCGCAGTAGCCTACCACCATAAACATTCATGTTCTGTGAGGCGAATATCTTGGTATGGTGCATTTGAACCTATCATAGAGACAATGAATTCATTGAAGCACTCCAAAACGGGCCCTCCAACAAAATACCTACTGTATAATGTAATGAGGACCCAATTTTGAGCCCCTCTACACCTGACCTGACCTGACCTGTTAACCCCTGTCCTTTATTGCTATTACTCACCTTCCTCTTGTGACGAAAATGACTCTCGTCAATCGCCACAAACTCCCTCCTTCCGCCAATCCGCTGTCCTGTGCGATGCCTGAATCTGTCCATTGCCGAAACACAGCTGTCCCTCAGCTTTTTATTCATTTTGGACAGTGTAGTAGAACTCTGGGCAATTTCATCTTGCATCATGTCGATCTGCCGGAGTCTGAGACCTTGAGAAAATCTTCAAGAAAAAAAAACAAGGATTCAATATTGATGAAGGATGTAATTCTATTGTAATGTCTAACTTCAGGAGGCCTGGCAACATTTAAGTTTGTTTATGTTTGTTTTAATGCCCCCATTCACTTCCAGTGAGTATGCTGAGCTATGCTAATAAGTCTGATACAATAAATCTAAGCACTGAAAAAAATGAGAAGAAATGATAGGCACATTCATCAATAATGCTTGGAAATAATACAAATATCTGAAAATCTAAAAAGGGTGGACTGTTACTTCTTAGCCAGGTTCCTGGCATACTGTCCTAGTATTCATTATTATGTTTTATTAGCCTTCCCACAGTTTACGGAAAGGTACTCTAATGCAGTGTTTCTTAACTGGTGGGTCGGAACCCAAAAGTGGGTCACGAAGGGGTCCTGAGTGGGTCGCAGAGCTGTGGTGTAAAAATGAATGAATGAAATTTAACCAAGATGCGGTATTGAATACATGACTGATGTCCAAGAGAGAGTGAAACTCCTCTCCATTAGTTAATAGACATACAAATGCTGATGCATATTTTCAAATGCATGGATATATTTTTGATAATTATTTGAAGAATTTGATGGTGCGACAATATATTGAGTCACAACGTAATAACCAAAAAAAAATGAGGGTCCCAAGGCTATTCCAGTTAAGAACCACTGCTCTAATGGGTAATACATGAAGACATTGTCCTGGTATTACCCCCGGAGGTTTTTCTTACCTGTACATGAACTCGATCCACTTTTGAAAGGGGACTTTGGAGTGGCTGAAGACGGAATTCTGCCGCACGGAGGTGTGTGTGGTTTTGTGGGCAGTCCGTCGACATATCCTGTCGTTAGTATAAAGAAATAAAAGTATTAAAGGCTTACACCAATAATATACACACAAATGAAGATAATGTACTGAATAACATCCAATTATCGATGCAGATACATATATAGCAGTTTTACAATAATATACCTTTACTGAGCAGTCAATAATAACAAAGATATACAGTATCACCAGAAGTGTCAAAAGTAAAAGTAAAAAAGACAAACAAGACAGTCAGGCTAACTTATTGGAATAAGCAGTAGACCTGTGTACTTGTCTTGTGATTGGACCTTTGAGCTAGTTGGATGAAATTTGTGGTGGGTTCTTGTAGGTTTTCATTGAGTTTTTCAGTAACAACACAGTTAACAATGGAGTAAGTTGTGTAACAGCTATGTGATATTTTAACAGCTATGCACTTTTGTGTAACAGCTATGTAGGCCTACTTTTACTTTAGGCTTATGGCCTACCTGCACTGATTCTTGAAAGTTTGGCAAAAATGTTTCCCACAGTTTTTCAATGAAAAACAATTACATTTTCATGACCAATAGAGAACCATGATTAAGGTCTGCTACTCATATGTAGCCTACATTCGTTTCAGAGGTGCACTGTGTCATCTAAAAGTAGTTTCTAGATTGCATTCACAAATGTTGTTTTTCATGAGTAGCCTTAGGCCTACCACCACCATAAATGTCTACGTAGGCCTAAGCCTATATTCATTATGAAAAAATGAATAAATTGCACTTTAGCCTAGGCCTACATGAAAGGATCTCCATTGTTCTTCATTTGGAATTTCCAGAACTAGGCCTGAAACCTATATTCGTTATGAAAAAAATGAATAAATTGCACTTTAGCCTAGGCCTACATGAAAGGATCTCCATTGTCCTTCATTTGGAATTTCCAGAACTAGGCCTACATGTTTAGCTGAGGAACTGTTATTTGTCATAGCCTATTAGTAGGCCTAAATGATAGTTCATTATTTAGGCCTAGTCAATATTCATGAACCATTGGCAATACTAGCAGCAGTTTCAATGAACAGCATAGTTGCAATGGGTTGGTATACCCTACAGGCCTATGACTTTACCAAGCATAATGGTCCGCAGTCCTCCTCTTCTTGGTCAGCTTCATGCTGTGGTGGCATTTCTTACATTTCATTTTCTTCTTTATCAGTTTGCGCGACTGCAGCCATTGTATCGTCTTCAGATGTGAAGTCTCACCACGAATTATTTTTTTCACAAAATCGAATTCCAATCTCATCATGAAACTTCTGTGATTCTGCCTTGTATCTTCCCGCAATTGACGTGGAGTAATGGTTACCTACGTCATCAACCGGAAGAAGTTGGAAGAAGCAGCCGGGCCAGAAGAACTCAGTTGCTTGCCTGCCTTGCACATGAAAGCTGTTTGGTTTTTACTCACACCCTCGCCCTGTGAGTGGGCCTTGGTGAAATATCGGCAAAAGGGAGTCGCGCAACGGATGAGGACAATGTAATCAATGGTGAGTTTTTGTTCCATTTCTGTGTGTGAGAAATAGGTAGTGCTAGGCATCGCGCATTCACATAACATTGGCTTCCGCATTAGTTTATTGAATAGGCTACCTATGTGAAACGGTGCGAACATCCAAAACAAGTACCGGTAGCTTGTTTAATTGGATGTTTAGTAGGCCTGATCCAGGGGTGTCTAAAAGGACTGACATGTCAGTTTACCTATTACCATAAGCCTACGTGGAGGATTAGCTTTAAAAATGGTCGGGACGTAACACCACAGTGACAACATGTCCGGGTAGGCCAACGCTGTTTTTTCTACTCGTTAAAAAAAGTGGTGGGGACAAGCTAAATTAATCTCAAAAGTGGTATCTGGTGTGTAATGACACCCATGGCATCAGACCCGGATTAAGGTGGGTCTGGGCCCCGGGGCAAGGAGATTGCAAGGGCCCCCCCTCCTGCCGTGCACCCGTTATAACGCTGTGACATTATACATAATGTCGTGACTTAATCTGGCGACTTCTAGCGACTTTTGAGAGAGTCAATATAACAACTTTCTGTGATTTTCTTAACAATACTGAGTCCACTGGAAAAACGACATTGGAAATCCAAATTTGTTCACTGAAAAAAATACAGTTGCTCTTTCAATGACATAAGTCTTTAAGTACAATATAATTTATTCCAATACAGTTATAATATTATGTAAATGTCTATGAGCTTTTAAATAAATTATTGGTGGCTAAATCTGATATGTGAGATATTAATAAAATAATATTGATAGAAGTTTCGATAAATGGATTTAAGAATATTAGATTCAATTTTCACTTAACTGTGGGACATATGGAAGCGTAATTTACAAAGTGAAGTGGTACAAAACCTGGTGTTCCGAAGGTGAATGTCTACTTGTCTATTACTCTCCCCGAAGACAACTAATAGGTATCATGACAAGTGAATCACCATCAAAATCACTTCCCACAGAAAATAGATTCAAGTTCTACTAGCTCTCTACTGGGGCCAGCGTTAGGCCCAGGATACGTTGTGGTCACGAAGCAGGTGTAGTCAATTGAGAAACTTTGCCGTTAGATTTAGGTGCTGTTTCCACGTAGCAGGATATTTTTTTAGCAGGGTATTTTTTTCTCCTGCTAGGTGTAAACGAAACATGTGGATAAAAAAAAGCCTCCATTGTAACAAATGCGTTTCAGCTGCCCAAACAGGATTTTTTTCTCCTGCTTTTTATACCTGGATTTTTAAATATCTGCTACGTGGAAACGGAAGGCCAAAACCAATGCAAAGCCAATAGAAAAAAAATATCCACATATAAAAATATCCAGCTACGTGGAAACAGCACCTTAGTGACTTGTGGGGGTTACACCTCTCCATTACGAAACTGTAAAAAATCACTAGCACTGTCTTCTTCTACTACAGACATAACCGTCCCCACACGTTTTCTAGAGATTGGCATTGCGTGCATGGTGCTGTGACATCATACGTAATGTCATGATGTTATCTGGTGACTTTAAGCGACTTTTCAGAGAGCCAATTGCGACTTTCTGTGATTTTTAGCAGAACTGAGTCCACTGGAAAATCCATATTGGTTTTTCTCTTACAATGGCTGCCGTTCCTCATGGCCCAGGGATCCTCTGGTTGTCGTCCCCCATGCTCCAGGGGCCCTCTGGTTGCCATACATCATGGCTCAGGGGCCCTCTGGTTGCCATATTCTGTGGCCCAGGGGCCCTCTGGTTTTCGTATTGCATGGCCCAGGGATCATCTGGTTGCCATATCCTGTAGCCCAGGGGCCCTTTGATTGCTGTCCCCCTAGGCGCTCTGGTCGCCGTACCGCATAGCCCAGGGGCCCTTTGATTGCCGTTTCCTGTGGCCCAGGGGCCCTATGGTTGCCATATCCCGTGGCTCAGGGGCCCTTTGATAGCCGTCCACAGTGGCCCAGGGGCCCTGTGGTTGCCATATCCCGTGGTTCAGTGGCCCTTTGCCATCCCCCGTGGCCCAGGGGCCCTCTGATTCCCGTCCTCCGTGGCCCAGGGGCCCTCTGATTGCCGTCCTCCGTGGCCTAGGGGCCCTCTGGTTGCTGTACGACATGGCCTAGGAGCCCTCTGGTTCCTATGTCCTGTGGCCGAGGGCCCTCTGACTGCTGTCACTCCCCCCAGCCCATTTCAGTTAACCCTTATAGACTAAAGAAGTACAACTAAAGAAGATCCTAGAATAGAGGGCTCTATCGCAATCAGCATCCACATCGGTATCTGGATTGTTGTTGGGCCCCCCCTGGGACCTCTGGATCCATGGGCCCCCGGGGCGCCAGCCCCACTCGCCCGGTCGGTAATATGGCCCTGCATGGCATACATACTCTGGAGTGGCCTAAAGTAGGCCTATTGTAGCGACCAGGGACATCGAATGGGATAGCTGTCACTCGCCTCACGGTGGGTGACAGATGGGGGAATGGAAGAAATGGACCACGGGACTGTAGGCTATGGAATAAGTTTTGAAGTGTAAGCTTAGTGAAGAAAATACGGATCACTGGTGTGAACAAAAAAACCTTTTTAAGAGGAACAATTA
This sequence comes from Engraulis encrasicolus, assembly GCF_034702125.1. Lineage (NCBI taxonomy): Eukaryota > Metazoa > Chordata > Actinopteri > Clupeiformes > Engraulidae > Engraulis > Engraulis encrasicolus. The sequence continues at coordinate 50,572,914 of NC_085873.1, read as the reverse complement.
ATTAGAGCATGCATAGAAAGAAAGGAATCAGTCGACCATGCTGAAAAGTAGGCCTATGGAAACATGAAAAACTCAAACAAAAGAACACGCCTAGAACTTTGTTGGACCAACACTGGACTTTAAAACAACCTCCAGCCTTGAGGAATGAGTGCATGATGAGTGCAACATGAGTTTGCTCACACTTCTCTGATTACAGTCGCCAGATTGGTTTAACAGGTTACATCAAAATACCCTTTGATGCTTGAACATTTAGAAAAATCCTTTAGCCTACTGAGCGTATTCTTGCTTTTATGTCCCATTGTCTCTGAAATTAATAAACCCCATTCAGGTGTTGTTAATGACCTTACAGGCTAGTTTAGACAAGAAACCGGTCATTTTAAAATATGGGTGGGAGACGTGACGCCTTGTTTTTCCGTAACATTGGTTAAAAACCTACAAAATTGTTATTTTTCCTTTACAGAACAAATGTCAATGAAAGACGATGTGGTACATTATGTTTCATATTAGTCTTTGATGAGAAGACACATTTATGTAAAGGTTTATATGTCAAATATCCTGCGGTGTGACTGTAACATTAATGAAACCCGGAATATAATATATATATAAATTACCCAACAACATTTTGAATAATGTAGGAAGCATTTGGCATGATTGCATAAATATTAACTTAATATTAAGATATGTGAATGTGAAAAAAGTCTAGACAGTAATATTAACTACAAGTTCAATTTTGTAACACAAATTGCGTCCTGTGGGGTGACATATGTCAATGTTTGTGAATGAGCAGCTGCAAGGCCTTAAAGACTGGCTCCGAACCAGTCAGTACCTCAGTTATTGGAGAGTGCGGTGGAAGTTCATGGTGACTATTAACCTCTTAATATGTCTTCATATTGCAATGTTTCTGTCACGCAATGCTTAGGTTCATTTTATGGTGTCCTGTGGCGTGACTGCTCTTATAGAAGGAAAAATATATATTTTTTAAAAGAAAACACATATTAACATTAAACACAATATCATTATCAAGTTAGCATGAGCTCAGATGTCAGTCATGTATACAAAAGGATTAAAATGGCCTAATCCAGTGTATTGTGTGACTTCATTTTCCTGCGGTGTGACATGCCTATGCAATGTGTTGATGCAGGACACATTTTCCCAAAAATGGCAAAAAAAAAGGCGAAATTCCACGGACCACTAAGTGCTTTATTTTTTCTATTATTGTCCAATTTTTTTCCATCATTTTTTTCAGGAATTGGAAAAACTTTTTTTTTTTTTTGCGTTACGCCCTTAAACGTCAACCACCCATATATGTTTTTTGGATATTCAATTTTTAATTTTTCAATGTATTATAATAATATAATAATTCATATGCTGAAGGTTGTTGTATTCCATGCTGTGTGTGTAATTTGTAGAGCCAGAAAAGAGCTTTCAAACAACACCTTAGACATCTTTTTGTGACTTATACTGACTGATATAATCAAGGCTGAATGTATAGTGTCCTACCCTCATATGTAAACTTTTGCTAGTCTGTTTCTCCCTTAATATTGGTGTCAGATTCACACAAATGCAGTTCTGGGGTGCTATCTTGCTACTAAACAGGCACAGCAAGTATGATTGAAATCTGTGCCGGTTGGGTCACAAAGTGTCTGATTTCACGTGAAATGACCCAGTAAGTAAACACTGAGTATTACAATAATATTTTAGATAGTTGGCATATTCGCCACGCTGTGAACCAATAAACACACAACAAACTAAACATACAAAAATAAGGGGGGAAAAAACACAAGAGAGAGAGTGGATGACCAGAGCCAGCCGTCTCAAGACAGTACACCGGAACAGGTTACTAACCCGCCTTACTCAATGTGAGCTAGTAGTTATTATAACTTAAACATAAAACAAAAATACCCTGTGAAGGACGGTGGCGTACCCCACCCTAGCCCAAGGGCAGTGCGTCTCCCAGCCTGGAAGGCACAGGGACAGAGAGGGTTGTAGAGCCAGAAAAGAGCTTTCAAAAAACACCACGGACATCTTTTTGTGACCTACAGGGACTGATATACTCAAGGCTGAATGTATAGTGTCCTACCCTAGGTATAGTGTCCTACCCTTGTATGTAAACCTTTCCTAGTCTGTTTCTCCCTTAATATTCATGTCAGATTCACACAAGTGCAGTTCTGGGGTGCTGACTTGCTACTAAAAAGGCACACCAAGTATGATTGAAATCTGTGTCGGTCGGGTCCCAAATTGTCTGATTTCATGTGAAATGGCCCTATTGCTTTCTACATGACTTGTGTCCAATTGCCCATCATTGAAAATTGTGCTTTTTTCTGTTTGTTTCCTCACAGGTAGCATCACGAAGGCAGTTAACCCTTGAAACTTTTTTCAAAGGACCATCATAGTCAGGAAATTTCCTTAAGCTCCTATAGTTGCCGTGAATGCCCGGCCAGCTCTGTCCCATAACGCCGACGCCCAGAGTATTTTCATAGCTGACCAGAAGTCATCATGCAGTTTCTACAGCTTTCACTTTAGATCAATATTACAGACCCTCAATATATTTTTATTATAAAAACTATTTTGTGAGATCCTGAATTACAGTGCAAAGTGGCGGAGCTCAAAAGTATGGGCACGCTCCTGCTGCCCAGTAGAAAATATCTTTTAAATGCAGTACAGTTCCTAATTATGCGTTCATGTGGTATCGTAATTACCGTAAATACCAAACACTGACATCCAAAGCACACAAGAACGCTACCACTTCTTGTAGAAATTTGAGAAACGAGTTTACGAGCTGATGATGTACACAACAGCTGGCTCTACTCTCAGTTGAAATACTCAAAAACCGGCATTCAGTATGTTCAGATAGTCATGGTAAATGACAGTGTCAGAAAATATTCAGCATTTTCACCTTTTGACTTCCTAATTAATTTGCTTGCTGTAGCTGATGAACATCAGTCTATTATCGATTTAATAACAAAAAAAATGGCCAGTCTCGCTCTGGTCCACCATCTTTCATTTGTAAACAAAAACAAAATATCACATGAACGCAACGCACTTGTAAATACCACTTCGCAACTAGATAATATCTACTAGATAAGACGCATGAATGCACTATATCTCTTCTCCTGCCTCCCTCTCCACAAGCTCTCCCCTCCTCTAATCTGCTCATTTTTCTGGTCCTCATCTCTTTCTTCTTTCCTTCTCCTCTCCTCTTATCACGAACACAACTCAGTGTGTGTGTGTGCGTGTGCGTGTGTGTGTGTGTGTGCGTGTGTGTGAGAGAGAAAGAGAGAGTGTGCGTGAGTGCAAGCTTGTCATGTGTGGGTTTTTGCAATGTGGGGAAATATTTGTTTTTAATCTTCATACCTGAATGTTTTTTTATTAATAATATTTGTAGTTAATTTTTCATCTGTGAAGTCGTTTTTTAATTGTGTTAATTGTGTTAAACTGTTAACTGTTTCCGTTTAGAAATTAAATATTTAAAGATATTGACGTTGTCTGTCTTGTGTTACCGTTACCATGAAGCACATCATCTCACATCTCAAATGTATTGTGTAAGTGGTTTGTAAATGTTTTGATGAGCATAGTACGATCTCTCAGATGTTGCCTCCCAGGCATAAGCAATGCTCAACAAGTCATTTGTTAATGTGTTGTAAAGCCTTGACAGGATTTCACTTTAGATCAGTTCCCCAGATATACTTAAGTAATGAGGTGTAACTCCTTGATAATGCATAAGCAATGCTTATCAAGTCATTTGTTAAAGTGTTGCAAAGAATGGAAAGGTTTTCACTGTAAAAGTTCCCCAGATATGCCTAAGGAGTGAGTTTTAACTCATTGATAATGCATACGCAATGCTTGGCAAATCATTTGTTAACGTGTCGTAAAGCCTTAACAAGTTTTCACTTTAGAACAGTTCCCCAGATATACTTAAGTAATGAGTTGTAACTCCTTGATAATGCATAAGCAATGCTTAACTAGTCATTTGTTAATGTTTTGGAAAGCATGGAAAGGTTTTCGCTTTAAAAGTTCTCCAGATATGCGCAAGTAGTGAGTTGTAACTTCTTGATAATGCATAAGAAATGCCTAACAAATCATTTGTTAACGTTTTGTAAAGCATGGAAAGGTTTTCACTTTAGATCGGTTCCCCAGATATACTTAAGTAATGAGTTGTAACTCCTTGATAATGCATAAGCAATGCTTAACAAGTCATTTGTTAACGTTTTGTAAAGCATGGAAAGGTTTTCACTTTAAAAGTTCCCCAGATATGTACGAGTAGTGAGTTGTAACTTCTTGTTAATGCATAAGCAATGCCTAACAAATCATTTGTTAACGTTTTGTAAAGCATGGAAAGGTTTTCACTTTAGATCAATTCCCCAGATATGCTTAAGTAATGAGTTGTAACTCCTTGATAATGCATAAGCAATACTTATCAAGTCATTTGTTAATGTTTTGGAAAGCATGGAAAGGTTTTCACTTCAGATAAGTTCCCCAGATATAGGCCTACTTAAGTAGGCCTAATGGGTTTTAAATCCTTGATAAAAGCATAAGCAATGCTTATGAAGTCATTTGTTAATGTTTTGGATAGCATGGAAAGATTTTCACTGAAAAAGTTCCCCAGATATGCGTTAGTAATGCGTTGAAACTTCTCGATAATGCATAAGCAATGCTTATCAAGTCATTTGTTAACGTTTTGGAAAGCATGGAAATGCGTTCACTTTAGATCAGTTCCCCAGATATACTTAAGTAATGGGTTATAATTCCTCGATAATGCATAAGCAACGTTTATCTAGTCATTTGTTAATGTTTTGGAAAGCATGGAAAGATTTTCACAGAAAAAGTTCCCCAGATATGCGTTATTAATGCGTTGAAACTTCTTGATAATGCTTACGCAATGCTTATCAAGTCATTTGTTAACGTTTCGGAAAGCATGGAAAGGTTTTCACTTTAGAACACTTCCCCAGATATACCTAAGTGATGGGTTATAAATCCTTGATAATGCATAAGCAATGCTTACCAAGTCCTTTGTTAGTGTTTTGGAAAGCATGGAAATGTTTTCACTTAAAAGGTTCCCCAGATATGCGTTAGTAATGCGTTGAAACTTCTTGGTAATGCATAAGCAATGCTTATCAAGTCATTCGTTAATGTGTTGTAGAGCCATAACAGGTTTTCACTTTAGATCAGTTCCACATATATAGTTAAGTAATGAGTTTTAACTCCTTGATAATGCTTACGCAATGCTTAAGAAGTCATTTGTTAACGTTTTGTAAAGCATGGAAAGGTTTTCACTTTAGATCAGTTCCCCAGATATACTTAAAGTTCCCATGGCATGAAATTTCCATGGTCTTTTGGGGCTTTGTATGTGTTTGCGGGGGTGTCAGGATGCTATATCCGCAATCTTTCTCAAAATAAAGCTGAAACGCGCCATTTAGGCCTCTTTGTTGAAAAGTCTCCTCTCCCTGTGCGTCGATCTGTTAATTATATGCAACAGGAGGAGGAGGGGGGCAGGAGGGGGAGTGTCGTTGATGAGCAGGGGCGGAGCCGCGGGCTAAAGCTGTGTTGTGGTGGTGGTACGGCAGGTTAGCTGTTACCTAGAGTTAGCAATTTGCCCTAGTTAGCAATGGGACGTCCAGCACCTGATGGAACTTACTCTCGCTTGTTTTGACCGAAAGATGACACAATCTATTGCCTACCTGCTCATGGGCTTCAGTGCAGGACGCCTCAGAAGGGTGAGTTTGAAATGTTATGTCTGCAATTTTCGTTGAATGGGCAGTTATGAAGCACTGTTACTTGCCAGTAACTTTGTAATTACAGCAGCAATCATTCACCATGCAAGGACCTGGCAAGCACCGTCATAAATTACAATATTCTTTTTTTACATATGAGCAAACAACCCCATTTGATGTGTGTGATGCACGTTACTGGCATCGCAACTGTCTCTAAACCCAGCAACTTTCTCCGTGTGGTTAGCATGCAATTGCAAGTCCTTCCCCTTTGTAATGTTATGCCATGCAACACAAACGTGGTAAAAATGTTATAAATGAACGAGGGGGTAAGTTAGTTGTCAGGTTATAATAGACTTTTACACCTTTGTTTACAGCATTGTTCTGTTTCACCACTGCAATGCTTATCATGCATCACAAGTCTGTTTGAGGAGGGCGGTGTATGTGACAAAAGGCTACTCTATACTAGTTATGATGTACGCACTTCCTCACCATCGGCTCATCATAAAATGTGTCTACATACAACTAATCTGCATTTGAACAGCTCCCCTGTGCACTGCCTGTGCTGGAGAATAGCCAGCTTTCCTTTGTCCAATAAATGGCATTAAATGCATCTATTATGCCTTGTATTCCAGTGATTCCCAACCTTTTTTGCCCTGTGTACCCCCTAATTAATTTTGTCACATCATGAGTACCCCCTCCTTCATGCTCTGTATGATCCTCTATACCAATGTGAGTACACTCCATATTTGTTAGCATCACATTTTCCACGTAGCCCTACTGGTAAACAACGTACCCCTGGTTGGGAGACACTGTTGTATACAGTGGTGTAGGCTTGTCTATGTAGAATGCGGGTATACCCACTTCTAAATTTCAGGGATTTCAGTATACCCACTTAAAATTGATTGATCCATTGTTTTGAATAGCACAAATATATACAGTATACCCACTTCAAAAAATGCTCAAATATACAGTATACCCACCATAAAAGGTAGACTACACCACTGGTTGTATACAATGGTGAAATATTCCATGCTCTGTTGACATCACATTTATCCATAGTTGCCAGTTAAGTTTCCATTGCGAAAATAGCATCATCTCATGTTTACCTGAGAGTAACCTGGCTAACAGTATCAGAAAACTGCCTTTTTTGTAATAAGGTTAGCTGCTAGTGTGGAAACTGAGACAATGCCCACAGAAAGAGATAACATTATGCTGCCTACCTCAGGTAGCATTACTTTCATTTGACGCCATCTGTGCATATAAGAGCAAACTTGCCATGTCTTATCTTTATCAGATCACTAAAACTTGGAGAGAAGGCAGGAGAGCCACAACGCATGCTGGAACTTTTTGTACAGAGTTCAAGATCACTATAAGCGGCTAATCCATTTATGCAGACAGTGTGAAGACAGTGTACAGATTTATTTACAACAGCATCAAGAATATTAAATTGGAACATGGGAATATTTTATGGAAGGCAAATATTGTATTGAAAGAAGAACAGCAATAACAGTCTCTGTAACCATCTTTTCTATTTTTCCAGCCGTTTCAGGCATTTGTCCAACAGTGATTCGAGTGTTGTCTTGCATATCCATGCCGAGTTCCCCGATGAAGGATGTTGGGACCTCGATACAAGGCTGGCGGTGACCTCCTCTGGCTGGCTCGTCTGAACTGCGCTGACTTGTCTTCTAGGGCACCAACATTGCATTAGTCACGGGGTTTCGGAAGACCTTTCCACACAAAGCATACAGGAAAAGAAACATATTGTTTAGAATGCTATGTCATTTTTGAATTATTGAAGTAACACTATTAAAATGTTATGTCAGAATTAGTTGAACTGAATTCTTTTCAAATCTTACCAAAGGTTGGATTAGCTTTTGATGTTTGCCGGTGGTTGGTGTGCATTTTCATTCTAGAGGACAGCCATCTGTAAGAAGTGTCTGCAGGTACAAAAGACAATGTGTGAACAGAGTGTCCCTCTTATTTTTCATTTGGTCAAGAGGGTGAGGGTTAGCCAGTTTCAAAGACAAACCTTGTTATTGTCATTGGAAAGGATATGAAGGGTTCCTTCCTAAAACACTGCAAGAGCCATTTTATACTAATGCCATGAATTGTATTGTGTAGTTATGATTACTTACATCAAGTCAAGTATCACCTGAAACCGTGTGTGTGTGTGTGTGTGTGTGTGTGTGTGTGTGTGTGTGTGTGTGTGTTGCATTGCCTTGTAAATCAAATATAGACATCTCAACAGAAGAGTGTTTTCAGGGGGCATAGTGAAGGTATCCACTCCATTATCCCAGCTCATGTCTTCTACTTGCGCTTGTGGCCCAACAACCTAGCATCCATGGAGAAAATAAGTTTCCCTGCTATGCACAACAACTAATAAAAAAAAGACATTTGAATTTATCTTCTACGAGTTGTTGAATTGCCCATCTATCAGCATACCACATCATATTTTGCAAGATCATCACAAGGCCACAAGCACAAAGGAGGATGAGAGTTTGGATAGTGGAAAGGAAACAAGGTAGGCCTACATGTTTTGCACTTTAGTGTAATCCTGCTTTAAAAAAGAAAAACAAAAACAAAAAATCAGGCGCTAGAACAAGATCCATCTTCTCACCTGCACAGCATATAAGGAAAGACAACATTCTTTGGAGCAACTTGTTCCAGTTAGACAGATGCATTTTTTTTTTACTTTTTTATTTGGCTACAATGCTTACGCGTTTCGGCCTTTATGGCCTTCTTCAGGGCGTATAAATTGCAACCTTTAGTGCCTCTGCATCTGTCTACCTGGACCAAGTTTGAGAGCCCCTACACTGATGAGCACCACGGATAAAAGGTGAAGACACAGAAGCACTCAAATTACTGGTACCTGCTTGTGTTTGATTCTTTGGAGCAAATTGGGTGATGACTGAATGGGAAGACTCCAACGTAGTGGTGAGGGAGGAGTTTTGCTTCATCATGTTGCTTTCTTCGGGAACTTCTGTAGATGAGAATTGCGGACATTAGGAAGAAATACAGAATATAACTTTCAATGATCTACAATAAGCCTCTCAAATTCTATACAAGAAAATGGTCTGAGTCAGAACAGAGACAGAAATGTCAAGGAAACATAAACCTAATATTCGACTGCATCTGGCTTTCCAAGCTATTCACGGATATGAATGAAAATGTGACAGACAGTGGGAGCAGGTTGCATAGCAACTCACACGTAACTCAACAGCTGCCTGCCCTGGAGCAATGCAAGATGGACAAGTGATCCGACTGCTGTATTCTGTGTACCTACCAGAGGTTATGCCAAATGTGTGATATGATGAAAACAAAAACGCAATCAAATGCCGTCACAACCACTAAATAGTAGCCTGTAACAACTGCTTGATGTCTGTGTTGGATGTGTCAGCTGAGCTCGTGCATTCACGCACATCTCGCTGAGTAATTACTGTAGCCAGCTACGTTTCAATGCAGTGGCCAGTAGCTCTACACTCGGTATAGTTAGGTGACCACATCGAGTCAAAGGCTTGCCTGGTCAAATGCCAATTCATGAGTTCGGTGTGTATCGCTAGTCACAACTGATCTTTCCGAACATACGGTTAGTTCTAACACCTGTTAGCTCAAGTTATAACATCCCTAGGTGAAACTACGAACACCAGTCTCCATAGGAATGAATATGTACAGCACCATGCACCACAGCCAACAAAAAGGGTTTCCTAAATAAATCGTGTTTTCACCAGCAACATTTTAAAATGCCTTGTTTTCAACCAAAGGACCCTCCTTGGTCAACCAACGAAATGTTGAGAAATTTTGGTCTTGTTGAATCGGTGTTAATAATTGTAAAAGAATAATTGTCAACATCACATTCCTTGTTAGCTAGCTAGCTGGATGCCCGTGTTATTTGACAGGGCAGGTGGGCTAACATAGCCGCTAGCCCGGTCCTCAAGGTTTCATTTCCATCGTAACTATTTAGTTAATTGTGCTCATGCTTGATGTACATGTAAGTTCAAAAGACCATGGTCATATTTTACAGTCGATTTCCCAAGAAAAACAAGACAGAGTATGGCTATTGCTTTTGTAGCAGTGTAGCTTCCATGGCTAATGTATGGGGGTTTTCCCCCACAGCTAATACTGCAGGCTAGTTAGCCATGACACTGTTATACAGACTGGAAGCTTTTCATGACTTACTTGTTCAGGAGGCTTGGTGGTATTGATCCAGACTTCAGCGTCAGGTGTTGGCCATAACTTGCTCTGTATTGTCCCAGATTGTGAAAGCATTAATCCGGAAAATGTTCCCTCAGACATTGAACAGGCACGTATGTGGTGTTCTGGTGGTATTTATAGAGTTTTCAAATGAATGGGCGTGCTAGTGGGTGGAGAGAGGGCGTGGACGAGTTGAGAGCGAACGAGGGCAGGACGTCATCTCGGGCACACACGAGCTTTGCGTCAATTGGATGCTGTGTCAGAGTTTGTTTACAAACTGGGAGGAACCTCCAGCACAGCTCGGTGTACACAGTAACACATTGCAAACCACTGGGATGGCTTCAGGAGGTCAGAGTAACTCATTTTAAGGCCCCAAAACATCTTAAGGTCAAAATTTTA
>NC_085873.1:50532613-50545113 GCF_034702125.1 Engraulis encrasicolus | reverse complement strand
GTCTGTCTCCCATTGCACAGTGGGGAATATTTGTCCAAGTCATCTGCTATCTATCAAAGTTCAAGAGAGTCAGGTGCAGGTGTGAGGCAGGAGAAGGTGAATCAATGAACAAAATTCAAGAGACACCGCACACTGCTTACTTTTCTTTACTTTATTTTTCGGAGCGAATCTGCTAGATCTGCTATCTATTTTCAGTTCGATTGAAATGACCTTTTAGACCTGGGGTTGGGAACCTTTTTCATTTGAGGAGCCACTTGAAATTCCTCCAAGGGCCGTAGAATTCGGCCCCTGCCCCTGACCGTACTATGAGCCCAAAACAGGATTTCCCCATGTGCATTAGGCCTATATTGAAGGCAGCCACCTTTAAAATAGACCCCACCTTCTGTAAAAAAATATGTCATATTTCATGTGAAGCTGTATAACATTAAAACAATATCGGGGGCTGGATAAAACGGCCTCAAGGGCTGGGAATGGCCCTCCAGACATAGGTTCCCCACCACTGTTTTAGACTGTTTCGTATAAAATGCCACACACACGCACACGCACACACACACACACACACACACACACACACACACACACACACACACACACACACACACACACACACACACACACACACAGAGCAAGAGACGGACAGACAGACAAACACGCAGATACAATTCACACAGTGCGTCTGCAGTAATGTGTCCAATAGAATGCCCCATACTCTATGTAAACACACACACACACAGACACACAGACACACACACACACACACACACACACACACACACACACACACACACACACACACACACACACACACACACACACACACACACACACACACACACACACAGAGCAAGAGACGGACAGACAGACAAACACGCAGATACAATTCACACAGTGCGTCTGCAGTAATGTGTCCAATAGAATGCCCCATACTCGATGTACACACACACACACACACAGAGAGAGAGAGAGAGAGAGAGAGAGAGAGAGAGAGAGAGAGAGAGAGAGAGAGAGAAAGAAGGGAGGAGGGAGGAGGGAGGAAGAGAGGGGGGAAGAGAGGAAGAGAGAGAGAAAGAGAGGAGGGAACAGAGAGATAGTGATGAAGACAGAGAAAGAGGGTGATGAAGATAGAGAGGAAAAGAGAGAGAGAGAGTGGTATAGAGAGAGTGATGAAGAGAGAGGGGGAGACATAGAGAGAGAGAGAGAGAGAGAGAGAGAGAGAGAGAGAGAGAGAGAGAGAGAGAGAGAGAGAGAGAGAGAGAGAGAGAGAGCGAGAGAGAGAGAGCAGGGCGGAGCTATAGGTGTGGGCACCAGTTAACGGCTGCAGTTCTCATCATGTCCATCCGAGATGCCATTCATATGGAATCTGACACGAACACTAGCCTCCTATTGGCTGCCTGACAGGAATACCAGCCTCTTATTGGTTAACCTGACCCTCTGTGGAACTCCAGGGTGGACCGAGGACCTCCGAGGACCGTACTGAGAGGCGGACTTTCCATTAGGCAAACCTAGGCCCCCGATCAAATCTGCCCTCCATAGGGGCCCCAACTGTCACACCAGTCGTGGTAAACACACAAAAAAGGTAGTCTTGATCTTAATTTGCCACTTATGTAAAGTAATCGAGGATATAAATGAGACAGCACACTAAAATAGCACCAAAACACAGAATTGTATGCCTATATAATTACTTTTAAGGGCCCCACATTTATATTTCGCCCAGGGTCCCAAAACGGCTAGATCTGCACCTGACCGTACTATGAGCACAAAACAGGATTTCCCCTTGTACATTAGGCCTATATTGAAGGCAGCCACCTTTAAAACAGACCGCACCTTCTGTAAAAAATATGTCATATTTCATGTGAAGCTGTATAACATTAAAACAATATCGGGGGCTGGATAAAACGGCCTCAAGGGCTGGGAATGGCCCTCCAGACATAGGTTCCCCACCACTGTTTTAGACTGTTCGTATAAAATGCCACACACACGCACACACACACACACACACACACACACACACACACACACACATACAGAGTTGTTTTTTTCCGTTAGTTAGTTGGTCTTATGTAAAAGCCTATGATTCATGTAAGTGGGCATAGTACAGTAGAAAATGAATAGAAGAAAGGAACTCTCTACAAAGACTCATAAAAAAGTTCAAAGGCTTAAAACTCCTCTCTATGGACTCCATGTACTGCATGCACAGGCTGGACTGGCCATCTGGCATAGCGGGCATTTCCTGGTGGGCCCTGCACCCTCGTAGGCCCCTATTGGCCATCTGGCATAGCGGGCATTTCCCGGTGGGCCCTGCACCCTCGTAGGCCCCTATTGGCCATCTAGCATAGCGGGCATTTCCCGGTGGGCCCTGCATCCTGGTAGGCCCCTATTGGCCATCTGGCATAGCGGGCATTTCCCAATGGGCCCTGCAGCCTCGTGGGCCCCTATTTTCAGAAATGTAAAAAAGAAAAAGATCTCTTTTTAAACATTTCTGAAAATAGGGGTCCAAGAGGTTGCTGGGCCCACCGGGAAATGCCCGCTATGCCAGATGCCCGCTATGCCAGTGAATTAGTTCAGCCCCGCGTATTATAAGGGCCCCCTTTAATCCATAAGTGCCTGGGCCCTATTTCCCCCCCATGGGGGGCCCCTTTAAGCCAAAAGTGCCTGGGGCCTATTTCTCCCCCATGAGGGGCCCCTTTAAGCCAAAAGTGCCTGGGCCCTATTTCTCCCCCATGAGGGGCCCCTTTAAGCCAAAAGTGCCTGGGCCCTATTTCTCCCCCATGAGGGGCCCCTTTAAGCCAAAAGTGCCTGGGCCCTATTTCTCCCCCAGGCCAGCCCTGTGTATGTGCATCCCAGTCAAAAGAGAGCAGAGAGATATTAATCACTAGACTCCCTCCAGCTCAGACATAAGTACTGCACATACTGTACACTGTAAACCTCAAGCCCACAGGACTCAAAAGATTATTTTGTAACATATTACGCAATGATATTCCTCAACTTGTTCCACCAACAATAATCTTCAACTCCAAATCTGGGGGAAATGCCCTTATTTCAATAAAGTCACAAACCTGAGACACATCATCAGAGTTGACTGGACACTATATCAGCACTTAGATTAAACAAACAAAACAAAAATCACAAAAAAAGGTTCATTCACTGTTACTGTAAGACTGAAGGCAAAACAGGAGTATTGAACCAATCTACGGTACTGAAATATTTAAATGTCCCATTCCTGTCCCTTACTGCACTCATGTCTCAAAGGCCTGTCACAATCAGGCCAGTGAACTATATGAAGATCTCTTTTCCAAAATGAGATATATCCGTTTTATAGAATGTTGGAAAATTGACATTTTTGTATTTGGCATTCCATTGAATTGCATTGAAAAATGCATTTTATAGAGGTTTAAAAAGTATGTTCTCGAAACATTTGAATGGCAAGAATTCATAGGACTTAACAGTCTTAACAGTCCATTCCAATATTAAAATGCAAAAAGTCAAAAATGGTGGATATCGTGCTTTGGAAAAGAGCTCTTCATATGCAATTGCCCTCAACTGGTTTTGTACTTGCATTCAAATTGCAGAAATGACAACTGTGTGAGTATTTAGTTACAGAGAAAGTGCAATACTGCTATCAAATGCTATACTGCCGTGCAAAACAAGAACGCAGTAACTCAAAATGGTCGATTTTTTTTTTATATCGGAAATGGGTTTTAAACTACCTCATTTGTCTTGTGTCAAAAAATGGTGGTCCAACACCGTCCCGTTTTGGAGAAAACTAATTTTAAAAGTTTTTTTTTGTGTGCATTAAATTTCTATCCTAAACAAGCATTACCAGGAATTGTCACCACCAATTTGACAACACAGTTGTCGCGCCATATGGGAAACTTTGAAGCCTTTTTTCTCAGTTTGCCGTTTTCAGAGTTACTGCGTTCTAAGATTGTAGGGCAGTATAGTGAGGGGTCCCTTCGAAGTGAAAAGGGAGGGACTCAGTTTGGCTAGTAGGGCCACAAAATACCTTGAAATGGGCACGGTGTCTCAAAATCAAAGCCAAAGTCTCAAAGTCACATATCATGCAGTCAAATGGCAATTGTATTATAAGAATGGGAGATCAAGGAATAGTGAAAAGAAGAATAAAGAGAAGCACAGACAGAAGGAAGGGAGGAGGAGGATGAGGAGGAGGAGGAGAGAGAGAGAGAGAGAGAGAGAGAGAGAGAGAGAGAGAGAGAGAGAGAGAGAGAGAGAGAGAGAGAAAGACAGAGAGAGAGAGAGAAAGAGAGAAAGAAAAGTGGAGGTGGAGGTGGAGGTGAAGAGAGCAGGGGATGGAGCTCTTTTTTCATTTTTTGTTGGTCTTTAATATGTAGGCCTAGCTATTACACACTATTACTATTGATTTCTGTGTGGGCCAACCAACACCATCATTCTTCCAGTGACGCACACACGTACGCAATGCACACACACACACACACACACACACACACACACACACACACTGGCTTGCACCATTCTGTGCTGCAGTGCCCTCTGCTGGGAAAAGGGTGAATAAAGGGAGAAGTAACTCAAGAGAAATACACGCAACTCAACGCAGATCTAACTGTATGTAGCATATGTAGCAGGGGTTTTCAACTAGTTTTGGCTCAGGGACCACCTTTCAGACTAAACCAGTGCTTCTCAAAGTGGGGCATAAGCCCCCCTGGGGCAGCGCAGAGGCATCTCAGGGGGGGCGTGTGACATCTGATTTTGGGTTTTTTTTCCCCAAGAAAATGATTTCCTGTCTCGCCAATAAGTCAATAAGTTTAAAACCCTCACCAACATTATATCAGTAATTGTCATACATTTGAATAGCATAGGAAATGAACACACATCTGCATTCGACTGCAGTCCCTCTTTTTTTAATCTCCACCAGTCACCTTTCTTTTGATTCTGCGCAGCGATCGCAAAATCAGTTTGCGCGAGTAGGCCTACTGCTGTTGCTTTTGGGGGGGGGGGGGGTTGAGAACCACAGAACTAAACAGTGGCCCTTGGCCCACTGGTCTTGCGTATATGCAGACTCTTGGAACACCTTGGACAGTCATACTCTCTCTCACACACACACACGCACGCACAGGCACACATACTCACACACACACACACACACACACACACACACACACACACACACACACACACACACACACACACACACACACACACACACACACACACACACACACACACACAAAATTCCAGTAGCTGAAACAGACGTTCACATGTGTATGAATCTTTCTGTGTTTCTAAATGTATCTCTGTCAGTGTCTGTCCTTCTGTCTGTCTCCCATTGCACAGTGGGGAATATTTGTCCAAGACATCTGCTATCTATCAAAGTTCAAGAGAGTCCTTGTGCACAAGCCCTCAGTAATGCAGGTGCAGATGTGAGGCAGGTGAAGGTGAATCAATGAACAAAATTCAAGAGACACCGCACACTGCTTACTTTTCTTTACTTTATTTTTCGGAGCGAATCTGCTAGATCTGCTATCTATTTTCAGTTCGATTTGAAATGACCTCTAAGACCTGGAGTTGGGAACCTTTTTCATTTGAGGGGCCAATTGAAATTCCTCCAAGGGCCATAGAATTCCTCCGAGGACCGTACTCAGAGGCGGACTTTCCATTAGGCAAACCTAGGCAATTGCCTGGGGCCCCGATCAAATCTGCCCTCCATAGGGGCCCCAACTGTCACACCAGTCGTGGTAAACACAAAAAAGGTAGTCTTGATCTTAATTTGCCACTAAGTAATCGAGGATATAAATGAGACAGCACACTAAAATAGCACCAAAACACCAAATTGTATGTCTATATAATGACTTTTGAGGGCCCCATGTTTATATTTCGCCTAGGGCCCCAAAATGGCTAGATCCGCCCCTGACCGCACTATGAGCACAAAACAGGATTTCCCCTTGTACAGTAGGCCTATATTGAAGGCAGCCACACACACACACACACTCTCTCTCTCTCTCTCTGACACACACTCTCACACACACACACACACACACACACACACACACACACACACACACACACACACACACACACACACACACACACACACACACACACACACACACACACACACACACACACACACACAAACATTCTACATTACACCCACACACACACTTGGAAAATGTACATTAGGCCTATATTGAAGGCAGCCACCTTTAAAATAGACCCCACCTTCTGTAAAAAAATATGTCATATTTCATGTGAAGCTGTATAACATTAAAACAATATCGGGGGCTGGATAAAACGGCCTCAAGGGCTGGGAATGGCCCTCCAGACATAGGTTCCCCACCACTGTTTTAGACTGTTCGTATAAAATGCCACACACACGCACACGCACATACACACACACACAGGCATGCATGCATGCATGTACACACACACACACACACACACACACACACACACACACACACACACACACACACACACACACACACACACACACACACACACACACACACACACACACACACACACACACACACACACACACACACACACACAGCAAGAGACGGACAGACCGACAACCACACAGATAGAATTCACACAGTGCGCCTGCAGTAATGTGTCCAATAGAATGCCCCATACTCTATACTCCCCCCCACCCCTCTACCCCCCCCCCCCCCCACCCCCCCACACACACACACACAGAGAGAGAGAGAGAGAGAGAGAGAGAGAGAGAGAGAGAGAGAGAGAGAGAGAGAGAGAGAGCAGGGCGGAGCTGTGGGCACCAGTTAACGGCTGCAGTTCTCATCATGTCCATTCATATGGAATCTGACACGAATACTAACCTCCTATTGGCTGCCTGACAGTAATACCAGCCTCTTATTGGTTAACCTGACCCTCTGTAGAACTCCAGGGTGGAACCCCGGAAGAAGCCAATCAGAACTCCACATCCGATCTGATGCGATCTCATTGGCGGCGACGATCTCTGCGGAACCCCAGGGTGTGTCTGGAAGCCAATCGGTGTTGACGGCCGCCGGTGAGAGTGTATTGTATGGCCACCGAGTGGGTCAGGATGTGGGCCCATTGTACAAGGCGCAGGAAATGATGTCACAGCCAGAACAATCGCCGACAGCCACTTCCTGTTCCACAGCGGTAGCACATACTACTTCAGTTGAAGTGTGCAGGTTATGTTGTTACACTGGACATACACACACACACACACACACACACACACACACACACACACACACACACACACACACACACACACACACACACACACAACCATGCATACTCACACACACACAGACACAGACACAGACACAGACACACACACACACACACACACACACACACACACACACACACACACACACACACACACACACACACACACACACAACCATGCATACACACACACACACACACACACACACACACACACACACACACACACACACACACACACACACACACACACACACACACACACACACACACACACACACACACACACACACAACCACACACAACCACACACACACACACACACACACACACACACACACACACACACACACACACACACACACACACACACACACAAACATACACGCACTACGTCTTCAAGTCACAGTGTACTGATGATGAAGATTGTGTGTGTGTGTGTGTGTGTGTGTGTGTGTGTGTGTGTGTGTGTGTGTGTGTGTGTGTGTGTGTGTGTGTGTGTGTGTGTGTGTGTGTGTGAGAGAGAGAGAGAGAGAGAGAGAGAGAGAGAGAGAGAGAGAGAGAGAGAGAGAGAGAGAGAGAGAGAGAGAGAGAGAGAGAGAGAGAGATGATTAGGATCAGACTCTATTCTTTTCCCTCTGAGATGGAGGTGTACACACCCTTGACCACACACACATACACACATCTACACATCCTGGGGAAGAAACAACCATTTCCCTTGGGCACGCAAATGCGTGCCTGCATACACACACACACACACACACTTTTGTCAGTGAAATGGCCTGCCCTTTTCCTTAGAAAAGTTTCCGCCCAGATGCATTCTGAAAAACACACACATGCATACACACATTCCTCGTCTCCCTCTCACACACCTGTGGCGATGGAGTGTGACGGCCACGTTTTGCTGCTGCTGTCTGTGATGCTCCTGACGGGTATGGATGCTCTCTCTCTCTCTCTCTCTCTCTCTCTCTCTCTCTCTCTCTCTCTCTCTCTCTCTCTCTCTCTCTCTCTCTCTCTCTCTCTCTCTCTCTCTCTCTCCATGGATGCTCTCTCTCTCTCTCTCTCTCTCACACACACACACACACACACACACACACACACACACACACACACACACACACACACACACACACACACACACACACACACACACACACACACACACACACACACACACACACACACACACACACACACACACACACACACACATCCATATAACTGTATTTCATTCATTAGACTCTCCACATTGTATTGTATTGTATTGTATTGTATTGTATTGTATTGTACATGTCTATATCAGTATGTTAGTGTTTGAAAACTGCACATGTGTGAGTGTGTATTGTCTGTGTGTATATTGTGAATGAATCTGTTAGAGAAAGAATTGTAAATTCATGTATGAGTATGGTTAGCTGTGTGTGTGTGAGAAGGTGTGGGTGTGTGTGTGTGTGTGAGAGAGAGATTAATATCAATGTCTTATCCTAGATCATGTTTTGTGCTACAGACAGCATCACATGTTTGTGTAGGCTATTGTATGCTAACACATCCATTCCAAGTGACCATTTTCTTTTTTCTTAAACATTTTCCATTATATTCAATATGTATAGTAACTGTACAATAGCAGAAGTAGTTGGCTAAACTGCATATTGGAGACTGGTCAAATGCAATTTCAAACTTGTATGCTAACCCTGTTACATAGATTTTTGACAATAAAGTACACTTGACATCCTCTCCTCACCTTGTCATAACCCTCTGTTTTCCCTTTATACCTATCTTTTCATTCCTCCTCTCCTCTCCTCTCCTCTCCTCTCCTCTCCTCTCCTCTCCTCTCCTCTCCTCTCCTCTCCTCTTCTCTCCTCCTCTCCTCCCCTCTCCTCTCCTCTCCTCTCCTCTCCTCTCCTCTCCTCTCCACAGGGCAAGGTTCTGCACAAGGTTCTGAATTGTGTAAGTAG
The DNA here is from genome assembly GCF_034702125.1 of Engraulis encrasicolus. Taxonomy (NCBI): domain Eukaryota; kingdom Metazoa; phylum Chordata; class Actinopteri; order Clupeiformes; family Engraulidae; genus Engraulis; species Engraulis encrasicolus. The sequence goes on along the minus strand of NC_085873.1, from coordinate 50,535,964 downwards.
CCTGAACTTTTTGCATGCGCACATGTGTATGCTTCTTGAATACCTTACAGGCGAAAATAGCAAATATACTGTAGTATCTGATACAGCACAGATATGATATGATATCGCTGATATTGGTGATAGGGTCGTTATATTGGTGACGTTTTTTTGTGATATTAGTGATGTTTCTGCAATATTGTTTTTTTATATTAGTGATATTTCTGCGACATTGATGATGTGATTTTGGGATATTGCTGATGTAGTCGCAGTATTTGTGATATGGGTGTACTATTGGCAACATTTTCATGATATTGGCCATGTTTCATGACATCAGCGATGTTTTCGTTATATTGGTGAAGTTTTCAAGATGACGATGCAGTGATGTGGTTGTGATGTTGGGGATGTGGTGGTCGTTTTGTGGTCTTTTATGTCATATATAGCTGGTCAAATATTGCACTCATCATGTATCATAAATAAAGTGTTAGCGTTAGTTCTGTCATCTGTTTCTCAAAATACACCCCTCCTCACTCCTGATTGGTCAGATTCAAAGTTGGCGCCTATCTGTCCTGCTGTCTTCTCTGTTCATGGGGGCATAGCTCTTAACCCTCCTGTTATCCTTGGGGTCTATTTCACCCTATTCAATGTTTAGCGTCTGAAAAATACATGAAGTATATAATTATTTTGCTTCATCTTTGATGACTTTTCCTAAATATATGGGGTCAATGTGAAAAAATTGAAATTTCCACAAAAATGTTTTCCCCAAGTGCTGTACACGATTTGGTTACATCTGTATTCCTTGTGGTCAATTTGACCCCAAATTATTTTAAGTGTATTAAACGTAAATATAACATCCATATTTTGCTAATACATGTTCCAATATGTACAATTCATGAACATTTAGAACAGAAGATTTTGCTTTATTTAGGGCTCTGATAACTAACAATATGTATGATGTGGACGAGGGCCAAAACTAATTCAAGGCAACTTTTGGGCAGTTGTTGCACATTTTCGCCTAGACATGGATTAGTTTTTTTGGTGTGTGGGTTGTGTGTGGGGGTGCTAGGACTTATCTAAACTGTTTTTTATGTCCCCAACAGAGCAATAGTAAGTATCTGAGACATAAACCGGTGCAAAAGTTTTCGCTTCTACTGATTTTGTAGACATTTAAGTGGCTGGGGTCAAAATGACCCCAAGGATCACGGATGTAACCTAAATCTGAGGATAACAGGTTAAATTGGGTGGGCATACCTTTATGCTGCTGCTGTCCCCTGACTTCCTTAGTCTTCATGAAATATTCAGAATTTCATGTCTTCTATATGCCTATTTGTTTACTTTATTGGACCCTAACAGAACATTCACAAAGGAAGCACTCTGATCCTCCTTGTATGTCTGTGTGCAGTGCACGTGTGTCTGTGTGCGCGCGCGCGTGTGTGTGTGTGTGCGTGTATGTGTGCGTGTGTGTGTGAGTATTTAATGGTACAATACATACATATTTGTGTGTTTCCATTAATAATGACTGACACTATGGTGTAATATTGTTGTATCCTGGCCTTGGCCAGTCCTTGCATGTTTGTTTTCAAGATGGAGAAATTATTATAAGCACAATTATTATACACATTTGAATGGTTTGATCTGAAAGTATAAAAATAACAAAGAGTTATTTAAGAGTTATTAGTAAGTGATAAGTAATGGGAGCATTCATAGCTCTTGAGTTCAATATGTGCTATCCATGAACAATGCAGTCAGTTCGGGACCAGAATGGGTCTGTCTCCCCGTGTCCTGTGACCTAAAATCTTGCTAAGGACTAACCAAGGGCTGTGTGTGTGTGTCAGAGGTCAGTGTGTGTGTGTGTGCTAAGGGTCGTATGTGTGTGTCAGAGGCAGTGGTGTAGTCTACTTTTTTATGGTGGGTATACTGTATATTTGAGCATTTTTTGAAGTGGGTATACTGTATATATTTGTGCTTTTCAAAACAATGGATCAATCAATTTTAAGTGGGTATACTGAAGCCCCTAAAATTTAGAAGTGGGTATACTCCGTATACCTGCGTTCTACGTAGACTACACAACTGGTGTGTGTGTGTCAGAGGTCAGTGTGTGTGTGTGCTAAGGGTCCAATGTGTGTGTCAGAGGGCATTTTGTCTGAGATTGTGTTCTAGGGGTCGTAGTACCTGTGTATGCACACCAAGGGCTGTGTGTGTGTGTGTGTGCATAAGAAGGAAGTGTATACGTGCTCGAGGACCGTGTGTGTTTAAGGGCCATGTGCGCGTGTGAGCGTGTGTGAGCGTGTGTGAGTGTGTGAGCGTGTGAGCGTGTGAGCGTGTGAGCGTGTGTGCGTGTGTGAGCGTGTGTGTGCGTGTGTGTCCTCCAGCCTTGATTTGGGCTGCTGATCTCGGTGCCAATGTAGTAGCACTTTCTTCCTGTTCTTGCCAGAGCCCAGTCCATCACTTCCTGGTCTTGCCAGAGCCCAGTCCATCTGTCGGTGCCCAACGGGTTCCGCCTGCCCGATCCGTTCCCTTTGCACACTGCACATGCGCAGTATGACGTATACGGAAGGGAAATTGCCTGATCTGTTCCGTTAATTTTTTACTTTGTCGTTTTAAGTGTTTATTTTGCAGGAGTAAGTTTGCGTTTTAAACTGTCTGTTTTATAATACTACATAACCGTCACAGAAACGCTAAATAAGGTCAGCAACTGGTCAGCTAACCAACTAACTATTCAGAGCACAATATCACGTTATTTACAGCGACAAACGGCATTTGATGTGAAACAACGATATAAAGTAAAGGTATAATATAAATATATAACATCTCTCTTTGTGTTAATGTTCTGGCGGCTGCAAAATTAACGTGAAAGTCATTAGGGAACGGATCAGGCTGGCGGAACGCGTTGGGCACCTACACCATTACTTCCTGTTCTTGCCAGAGCCCAGTCCATTGCTTCCTGTTGACAAACACAAGGCAGAACACACAGTGCATCAAAGAAAAGGGGGCGCACCTTGCATCAGGTTTTTTCTTTATTTTTGTGCACAGACACATTTCGGCGTGTGCCTTCCTCAGTGTGCAACGCACAAGCCGAAACGTGTCTGTGCACAAAAATAAAGAAAAAAATTCATGCAAGGTGCGCCCCCTTTTTCTTTGATTCTAAGTATTCATTTGGGACAGCACCCTTAAAAGTTATCAAGAAGCCTGAGTGAAGCCTGCTACCTATTTGATTTAGAACACACAGTGCACAATACACTCTCGTCCTTATTACATTACATTACACTACATTATTATATTTCACTTAGCTGGCGCTTTCAATTGTTCAAAGGGACTTATAACTATTTCAGTATTTTTCAGTCCCTGGAGCAATGTGGGGTTAGGTGCCTTGCT
>NC_085873.1:50515113-50520113 GCF_034702125.1 Engraulis encrasicolus | reverse complement strand
TTAAATAAACTCATTTTGAGAATGCTTTTCATCGCAGAATGTCAGCACTTGATACAACCCCGAATATGTTTTTTTTCATATGAGAAGTGACTGAAGTGTTTCCCACGTCACTCATAGCGCTCTGTCAAAAGTTACATTTGGGGTTCTCTGACAGCGGACTGTGCAAGTGGTCACGAGAGATGACTAAAATAAGCATCGGCTGACTCGGGACATTATGATTAATTGAATTTAGTCCTACATAGAGACATCCTACCAGAATGTTATGTTGCAGGTAGAGATGCACCGGATCCTGATTTTTAGGATTCCGCCGGATACCGGATCCACTGCTTAAGATCTTGCCGGATCCGGAACCGGATACCGGATCCTACAAAAGGGTTGAAACACATAGCCAACTCGCACACGTGGGCCCCTTTTTATTACGTTGGTGCACACTATTTTTAAGACTCATTGGCTTACTGCCACACTGCCTTCAACGGCAGCTTACAAAGGACTTTCACTCCATGCAGCGATTGGGGTTGTGAAAGACTGACTGAAAAGCCTAGGCTACGTTAAAAGTAGAGATGCCCCAGATCCTGATTTTTAGGTAACTGCCGGATACCGGATCCACTGCTTAAGATCCTGCCGGATCCGGATAGTCTGAAAACCCCTATTATCCTGCCGGATCTGGAACAGGATCTTGGATCCTGTACTTCTCTAGTTGCAGGTGATGTTGGCAACTAGGCGGAACTGCACGATTACAGTATTGGCTACAGTGGGAACCAATCAGAGTGATCCCGCTCCTCTTTTCTACTTTCTCTTTCATTCTCTTATTCCACCCCTCTCTCCCTCTCTCCCCCTCTCCCTCCCTCCCTCTACTCTGTCTCTCCCTCCCTCTACTCTGTCCCCTCCTAACACTCTCTCTCCCCCTCTTCCTCCCTCCCTCCCTCGACTCTGTCTCTCCCTCCCTCTACTCTGTCCCCTCCTAACACTCCCTCTCTCCCCCTCTCCCTCCCTCCCTCCCTCCCTCGACTCTGTCTCTCCCTCCCTCTACTCTGTCCCCTCCTAACACTCCCTCTCTCCCCCTCTCCCTCTCTCCCTCCCTCCCTCTACTCCCTCTACTCCCTCCCCCTCTCCCTCTCTCCCTCCCTCCCTCCCTCTACTCTCTCCCTCTCTCTACTCCCTCCCTCCCTCCCTCTACTCCCTCTCTCCCCCTCTCCCTCCCTCTCCCTCCCCCCCTCCCTCCCTCCACTCTGCCCTCCCCCCTACCAGAGCTGTTCTCAGCCCCTGAGGTGTCCGTGCGCCCCCCGGTGGTGTTCGAGGGCGACAACTTCACGGTGTCCTGCTCCGTGCGGCGCCTGGTGGAGAACCGGGAGGCCGTGCTGCGATACCGCCTCTTCCACCAGGGGGCGCTGCTGCACCACGGGCAGCACTACACGGTCACGGCCGCCGTCAACGCGCACACGGACACCAACGGCCAGTACGTCTGCCAGGCCGAGGCCAAGGAGATCCTACGCAACAGCACCGCGCTCAGTGTCACCGCCAGGAGTGAGCGGCACGCACACACACATACACATAGACATACACACACTCACATAGACATACACACACTCACATAGACATACACACACTCACATAGACATACAGACAGACACACACACACACACACACACACACACGCGAACAAGCACACACATAGACATATACACACACACACACACACAGACCACCATAGACACACACATATATACACACACACATACATCGATATACAGACAGACACACACACAAACACACAGAAACAAACTCTCTCTCTCTCTCACACACACACACACACACACACACACACACACACACACACACACACACACAACAGCAGCGCGCTCAGTGTCACCGCCAGGAGTGAGCAGCACACACACACACACACACACACACACACACACACACACACACACACACACACACACATACACATATGCTGGACACGGATGTTAAGGACACAAAATCCGTGTCCAGGAGCACGGATTTTGCTAAAATTCCGTGCTCCTGGACACGGAATTATTTTCCGTGATGGACACACAGAATTGCTCTCTCTATACTCCCACAGCTCTATATTTCCACAGTCTTGTGTTTTCTCAGGATTTTTCTAATTTCATTTTTTTTTCTAAAAAAAAACATTTCTTACTGACAAGTTAGGGTTAGGGATTGTTTTGGTCTGGGCACAGCTAGTTTTCTTTCATTCATTACATGAATTTGATAGGGTATTTCTCAAAAATATGTCTTTAATGACAGGTTATGGTTACAGGTATGGTTAATCTTAATGAGGTTAAGGTTAGGGAATGTTTTGGTCAGGGCACAACTTAAATTCCTATAGCGTTATTTTGTTTAGGATTAGCATTTGGTATTTATTTTCTAATGATAGAGTTAACACAGTGCTGTGGGAATATAGAAAGCACTTCCATGTGAATCACAGAAAACAATTCCGTGTCCAGGAGCACAGAATTTTGGCAAAATCCATGCTCCTGGACACAGATTTCGTGTCCTTAACATCCGTGTCCAGGAGCACGGAATTGTTGGAGATCAATCTGACCCAAGGGCAACTGAGAGCTACCCGAGGGCAACTTAGAGCTACCCGAGGGCAAGTGAGAGCTACCCGAGGGCAAGTGAGAGCTACTCGAGGGCTACTTAGAGTTACCCGAGGGCTACTTGTTTGGTCACAATCCTATACTGATGTCTTGACATCATTCCCAAATCACACTATGATTGATAAGTTGCTTGTAGGTTATAAAGAAATAATCTCATATTTAAATTAAGAAAAACTTTAGCTGTGACTAAAATATTGTAGTTGCCACTGTGTACTAACATCCTTGGTGGGCACATCAGAAGCTCCTGGAGGGCTACTTGGCGCCCGCGGGCACCACGTTGGTGATGCCTGCAGTATATAAACGTACAGATAGACACATACACACATACCTGTACATGGACATACAGACAGCCACACACACAACATACAGACACACTAACGCACACATAGACATACAGAGAACCACACACACACACACACACACACAGCACACACATACAAACACACACATACAGTACAGAGGTACAGACACACTCGCACACATATAAATATGCATGCGCATACACATACAAAGCTTCACGCACACGCATGCATGCACGGGCGCACGCACACACACACACACACACACACACACACTCTCTCCAGCTCAACACATGTTTCTGTTGTACCGCAGTCTTGGCCTCTCAGCCGGCCATCAGCGCAAAGGGCGGGGTCATAATCGGGAGGCCGTTCCAAGTGGTTTGCCGTAGCGACAGAGGGAGCCTTCCCGTGACCTTCACCCTGATGAAAGGTCAAAGGTCATTGGGGTCGCAGGAGGTCAACGCCCTCTCGGCCGTCTTCAACGTGTCGGCGAACGCCGTGAGAGACGGGGCGGAGCTAGCCCAGCTGAACTGTCGCGCAGCCAATCACCCGGACCGAACGCCACTGCAGAGCCCGCCCCTACAGGCCAGTGTCATAGGTGAGTGACACCTTAGTCATCCAATCACCCGGACCGAACGCCACTGCAGAGCCCGCCCCTACAGGCCAGTGTCATAGGTGAGTGACACCTTAGTCATCCAATCACCCGGACCGAACGCCACTGCAGAGCCCGCCCCTACAGGCCAGTGTCATAGGTGAGTGACACCTTAGTCATCCAATCACCCGGACCGAACGCCACAGCAGAGCCCACCCCTACAGGCCAGTGTCATAGTGTCATAGGTCGGTGACACACCCCTACAGGCCATCATAAGTGTCATACATATCGAACCTGTTTGATATCTACGATTTGCAGTTGGTGACTCCTTTCTATCTTAGAAAGTCACACACGTCCAAGGTAATTTTGCCCGACAATCGCTTGAGATGGTCCTAGGGGGGTAACGTTCCACCACTTGTCTTTAAGTGGGCTTTCAGCCAATACTCAGGTAGTTTTAGCTTGCCTTAAAACTAACCGAAGAATGTTTCTCAATGTTTGCTCCCAAACTCACCTGATCCTCCATATCCCCATCCTCCCTCCTTCTCTATCCCATTCACCCTTTTTCACCCCCCGAACCCCTACTCCACCCATGCCCATGCCCACCCCCACTCGCCCCCAATCCACCTCACCATCCCATTTCCCAACTTCATCTGCCCCCCCCCCCCATCCACCTCACCATCCCATTTCCCAACTTCATCTGCCCCCCCCCCCCAAATCCACCTCACCCTCCCATTTCCCAACTTCATCTCGCGACCCCCTCCCATCCACCTCACCCTCCCACCCCCCCCCCAATCCACCTCACCCCCCCACCCCCCCCAAATCCACTTCACCCTCCCATTTCCTAACTTCACGTCCCCCCCCCCCTAGTTCCCATCTCCAATGCCTTGTTGACTCCCCCCCCCCCCCCCTAGTTCCCATCTCCAATGTCTCTCCATCTCCCCCCCCCCCCTAGTTCCCATCTCCAATGCCTCGTTGACTCTCCCCCCCCCCAGTTCCCATCTCCAATGCCTCGTTGACTCCCCCCCCCCCTAGTTCCCATCTCCAATGCCTCGTTGACTCTCCCCCCCCCCCCCCTAGTTCCCATCTCCAATGCCTCGTTGACTCCCCCCCCCTAGTTCCCATCTCCAATGCCTCGTTGACTCTCCCCCCCCCCCCCTAGTTCCCATCTCCAATGCCTCGTTGACTCCCCCCCCCCCCCTAGTTCCCATCTCCAATGCCTCGTTGACTCTCCCCCCCCCCCCTAGTTCCCATCTCCAATGCCTCGTTGACTCCCCCCCCCCCCTAGTTCCCATCTCCAATGCCTCGTTGACTCTCTCCATCCCCCCCCCCCCTAGTTCCCATCGCCAATGCCTCGTTGACTCTCTTCATCCCCCCCCCCCAGTTCCCCTCCCCAATACCTCGTTAACTCTCTCCATCCCCCCCCCCCCCTAGTTCCCATCTCCAATGCCTCGTTGACTCCCCCCCCCTAGTTCCCATCTCCAATGCCTC
>NC_085873.1:50487613-50490113 GCF_034702125.1 Engraulis encrasicolus | reverse complement strand
ATTCAATCATGCACGCACACGCACACACACACACACACACACACACACACACACACACACACACACACACACACACACACACACACACACACACACACACACACACACACAGCTTACTTGAGATCCTGCAATGTCTGATTTTTCTTCAGAGACTCTGCTATTCGTTTCACTCCCTCCGAAGTGATGTCATTCTTTTGTAAACTGAAGCAAACACACACATGACATACATATAATTATGTACAACATGCTGCTTACAATGCTGCTATTTCAAATCTCACCACATACGTATATTATTATTATTATTTTATTATTACTTGTGTCTTTCCATTCTATATTTACCTATTTCTTTTCTATATGTTATATGTTCAATGTTATATGTCCAATGTTAAATGTTCATTTGTTTTTTTATTAATTAATGATTCTATTGTTACTAAGGGGGGGGGGGGGGGTGAGGGAAGAGAAAAAGGAGGATAGACAGACAGATAGATAGATAGATAGAATTGGTGTAGATAGATAGATAGATAGAATTGGTGTAGATAGATAGATAGATAGATAGATAGATAGATAGATAGATAGATAGATAGATAGATAGATAGATAGATAGATAGATAGATAGATAGATAGATAGATAGATAGATAGATAGATAGATAGATAGATAGATCAATCAATCAAGAGTTTATTGTCATTGTCAATTGTCAAAAAGGCAACGAAATTGTGTTTCGGGTACAATACTTAGTAGCAGCTTAAACTAATACAAAGTTTAGTACACCTGGGACGAACTGCGCTACTGCGCGCATCCACCTTCACAAATCTTGGTTTTAGACAAGTGTTAGACAACATTGGGTAAGGATGAGGAGAAAAAGATTCCATAGCTCCACATTGCAAACACAACATCAAGGTATAGACAAAAAACCTCATTATGGCTATAAGCAGTGGAGACGCAGACATTGTACAAAACCGGGGGGAGGGGGGGGGGGGGGAGGGGGGTCAGAAAGCGCGGAGGAGGCGTTGAAGAGAGGGGAGGGGTGGGCACTGGATAGCTTATCACCCCACTCTGAGCCATAGCTCAAACCGTCCCAGGGACGGCCTTGCACTGTCCCATAGCAAGTGAAAAACGTCTCCAGGTGCCTGTGGTAGTTGAGGGAGGCAGAGAGTCCAGACATTGCTTGTCCTCCAAGGAGAGATAAGAGTCCTGACCTTGGTCAGGTCGCTGCAGCTGCAGCTGGGGCGCCAAAGCAAAATAAGATTTATGTTTGGGTTATTGCAGACATTCCTTTTACGATTCTGCGGTAATTCTCATGTGACTGGCCACACGTTTCACGTACAGCAGAATTTCGAGCAACCTATCTCCAAACCGATCGATTCCATCTGGCGATCGTGCGCGACAAGTCCATCAATGCGGCGATCAATCGCTTCAAGGTGGCGATGTTCGGCCACAATCACTTCAGTCAATTTGTCCATCTGGCGCTGACCTGCCACAAACCCTCCAAAGCGCGATTCACGACCACATTCTGTGCTCGAATCTCACTGCCCAACCGGTCAATTGAGCCGGACAGCCTGGGGCCCCTAATGGCTGCCCATATCTTTGAGCAAATGCGGTACAGCAGTCCCAAGGATAATCCAATTCCCAAGGAACTTGCCACCAAGTAGCCGAAAGTGTAGACATCTTCTACGTCCTCAATGTTTAACGGAGCCAGACACATGACGTTCCACTTCCCCACGAGTCCATCACATAGCCAGCCGCCGTCGTCCCATCAGGACAGTTGGGCTCCCCCGAACCCACTTTGATCTTCGAAAAGATGGTGTCAATTGCGTTGAAAGACCAGTTGACCAAATCCATTGTTAATTTCTTTTCAGGAGAACAGGACAGCGTGGAGTCTCAGCAGAAAATTAAAGTCAGACAAGACAGAGTGCAGCAGCCGGGGAAGAGATAGTGAGAGGAGGAGGGGAGAGGGGAGAGGGGAAGGGAGGGGAAAAGAGAGCTCAGGAGCTCTGAAGAAACACGTCCGCCTCCTCCGAGAGCAGAACAATATAGATAGATAGATAGAATTGGTGTAGATAGATAGATAGATAGATAGATAGATAGATAGATAGATAGATAGATAGATAGATAGATAGATAGATAGATAGATAGATAGATAGATAGATAGATAGATAGATAGATAGATAGATAGATAGATAGATAGATAGATAGATAGATAGACAGACAGACTTGACTGGCATGTAATTACTGTAAATTACTGTTCAGACGTCCTTTCATTTATTTATGTGAGCATTCTTGCCACTAAAATATTTTGAAAACATACTTTTTCTACCTACGGTATATGAAACACATTCTGCATTGCATTGCAGTGTAATGCCCAACACAAAAATGACAATTTCCCCCCAAAAAATCCAAAATGGATACACATGTGAGCTGGGCTCTAAATTAGCTCTAAATGTTTCCCTAATCAGCAAAAATGGCTAATATATGTTACTCTTACTAGCCAAAGACACACT
>NC_085873.1:50472613-50477613 GCF_034702125.1 Engraulis encrasicolus | reverse complement strand
CAACATTAACCCTCTGGGCGCCACAGGCGACTTTTGTCGACGAGATGCCGTATTGTATAAAACGGTCGTTTTTTTTCAAATAGGATATCAAATGTAGTTCAACTTCCACCTCTATAGGTGGCAGACATGTTTTACTTCAGTTCTAAACACATTGGGACGCCTTATATGGTATTTTGTTTAAGAAAACTACAAAACTACAAACCGCGGACATTGCGGAAGTAACTCCTCCCCTGTGAAACAACTCGAAAGACGGAAGCAACTCTGCAGTGACATTACGTGGATAATTCTACTGAATAAACGACCAAATGCATTCAAATGGTAACTTGTCATCGTTGTACATATGTATTCATCATATATTTCGCCCCTAAATGAGGTAATATGCAAACAGGAGTGTATTTTCTGCCGCAGTAGAACTTCCCATGTTATGGTGCCTGAGGGAGACTATCGATAGCCTATTTGTCGATCATGGGGACTGTAACAGGAAAACCCTTCATTCATTCACTTGTAAGGACACAATAGAAGTGTTTGTTTCTGCAGGAGACTTCTATAATGAGGAAGGGAAGGTTTTTCCGATCAAGACGCGAGGTAAACATTGCGTGCTGCTTTGTATACTGTCGCTATGCTGGCGACGTTCATTGCAACGGGGGATGAGGAAGCGCGTCGTAATTTGCCTGTTACAGACTCAATAGTCAACACCTGGAGGGTGACAGGGGTCGGGATGTTTGTAGAAGAGCTTGTATACTAAGTAGAAAAGTAAATGAAGACAAAAGAAGTGTGCATACAGACACACAGGTCTCGTGCCCATTCTACTCGGTGCAGGAATCGCAGTTCACGCTACTTGACACTGTTTGTGCCGTCTGCAGGTCTAAATAAATAGCAATGCTATTCTAATAATATAATAATAGTAATAACTATGTCAAATTGCGACCTGACTGAGTCTATTAGCAACAGAAAATTGTGATACCAGCTGGGGTTTGGTGCATCAGAAAGACATTGGCGATAGCCTATGGCACCCCCCCACCCCACACACAGGTTCCTTTATATCACTTATTTGTATATCAGTAAATGTAACACTTGGTTTGAATAGGTATTTGCACAAGTTTTTAGAAATGTAGTCCATACCCGGAGTCCTTCAGGGTGTACGCTGACAGGCCTACTGTAGGCTACTGTAGGCCTGCTGTACTTGGTTCAAAGACCCACAGATGGACAAAATACACATAATACCCCTAGTGTGGATTGAATCTGTATGCTGGGCATTGCTGTGAAGGGTTTCCATGCACTAAAAAAAACTTGTCACCTTCATAGACCAGCCCCTACAGGCAAAACGGCAACCTTCCATTCACTTGTGTTTGTCACTGTGCTACATTGTTGCACAATATTAGTTACAAATTACACATTTAGTGTACAATTTTTGCTATCTAGACCTAAATGTATACACAGAACATAATAGTGAAGGTGTCTGGGGAAATTTTATAAATTAAATTAAATAAATGATGAAAAATATTTTAAAAATATGCATAAATATGCAATAACTCATTATAAATTAAAAATGGCCGACACCATATTACGTCATGATATGCAAATTAGATGGGATAATTTACTCCTAAAATAAACTTTGGGTCATCCTCAATATTTGTCTCATTAATTGTCAGGCTCTATCTATTACCTATGTCAAGCCACAGCCTTTTGAATATGACATGTCAAAATCATCCGTTTTGGGCAAAAACCTTTGGCGCCGAGAGGGTTAAGCGATACTTGATTTAGAGTGTATGTGTGTGTGTGTGTATGTGTGTGTGTGCGTGCATGCGTCTGTGTGTGTGTGTGTGTGTGTGTGTGTGTGTGTGTGTGTGTGTGTGTGTGTGTGTGTGTGTGTACAAGTGTGTCTCTGTGTGTGTGTGGAGAGGCAGCCTTTAGCTTCTATGCTTCAAAGCTTTGGAACCAGCTTCCAGATGACGTAAACAATGCACCCACCGTTGATAGCTTTAAATCTAGTGTAGGTGATATTCCCCTGTGTTTTCGCCATTTCTCCCCGCGCCTCTAGAGGGCGCTGAACCCAAAGAGACTGTTTGCAATGTACTACTGAAGTATGTTGTTTCCTGTTACCCCCTGTTGTTTTTCCTATAAAGAGTGCTGCACAGGGACCTTAATCCCTCTCTGAACCTTTCTTTTGAAGAGGTCATACCTCTGTAAGACTGTACCTATCCCGGATAAGACAAAGAAGATTTCAACTGCGCAACCCCTTTCCCTTCTCCTAGGACAAAGACTTTCGCTCCAGTTTTAGTTTGGCCAACTTAAACTCGTGAAAGACCCCCTTAGTCCGCTCACAGCTGTAACCATCCCGCCTTGCAAGCAACACTGTAGGAACAGTGTTTTTCCATGTTCGAGATCTGAGCGCTTCTATCTTGAACATTTTTCCGTCGGACCGAGCCCGCCGGCTCTCGAGGACAAAAGAAGCAGACGACTTCCAGAATCCTCCCTGATCCAACCCAGACAGGAGTCTGTGTTGAACTTTTTCCCCTGGAACCGAAAGCAGTGTCGCTGGCCGGCACAACCCGTTTCCCGTGGGACCCCTCTACAAAATCAGTAGGACACTTTTCATGGGCAAATGACTAGTTAATTCTGAGTAGAGTTTAGTAGATGTGTTTCTTTGAATCTAGCTCGAAGCTTTATTTCATGTGCACATGTGTTGTTCTTTAATTTCTTTAGACATTGTTTTGAACTCTTCTCTCTCTCTCTTGCTTAGTTAGTTTGCATGCTTCTAACTTCTACCTCGCATACTCCTTAACAACGTGAATCCCTTCTGTACGCCGCGATTATTTGTATGAACCGCATTCGCAAGCGTTCATACAGTATCGCCCGTATTCGAAAGATTCTCTTTGATAACGGGTTAGCTAAGGACAATCGCTAGTAGCCCCTGTGTAACAGCGGCCTGCTAGCCAAGACGCACGACACACACACACACACACACACACACGTTACACCTACATCTCTCTCTCTCTCTCTCCCTCTTGTATCTCTCTCTCCCTATCTCTCTCTGAGTGTTAGACTTGTAGATTTCTCCGGACCTTTTGGTACCTTTCCGGTACAACTTTGCGCATAACTGATAATAGACTGTTCATTGAATAGCCTCCTTTGTCCGGACATTTCTGCTAGCTAACACTGCTGCTCAGCTGTATCCACGCTGAATCTAATTGCTTTGAGTACACGAGTGTACGGCCATCTTTGTAGTGACAAACATTCAAGCTCGCCGTTTCATTCGTGCTCTATTCTCTCTCTTTTATTTCTTTTGTGCTCACATTCCATTCACATCATACCCGGAACTGTTAGTGTTAATTCCAGAACCTTTGATACATGTTTGTGCCCTTCACGGGACTTTTAATGCTTGAAAACCCCCGCCGGTTATTTGCTAAGTAGCTGCTAGCTACCCCATTGTTCTTGGTTCTGAGGCTAACGCTAATATCACCGTGTTGTTTACATTGCTATAGTAAGCTAGTCCACGTGGTGGACGCCATCTTGCTACCATAACAACTGGAGCTAACGCTCCTCCATAGGGAGGGAAAGTGGAAAACAGCGATCCTAGCGGTTACGTTCCAAACACCAGGGTGATCCTATTGAAACTCCCATAGACAAGTTTTTAAAAAAATCCCACAAAGATATGACTTGGAACTATAACACCATTTTTCAGCGTACACAATAGCATGAACTACTACCTGTGAAAATCTCAAGTCATTTTTTGCCCTTTTAAGAAAAATAGAAATTGTGCCAATCTGGGCTCCGTTTCTCGATTCTTGCCTTTGCTAACCGTCTTAAGTCGGTCTTGAGTTGGTCGTAAGTTGGTCTTGAGTTGGTCTTAAGTTGGTCTTAAGTTGGTCTTCAGTTGGTCTTTAGACGCAAGACCAACTAAAGACCAACTTAAGAACAACTTAAGAACAACTTAAGACCAACTCAAGACCTTGGTTACAACGTTGGTCTTAAGAACGAACAAAATGGCTAAAGTCGTTAGCAAAGGCACTGTCGAGAAACGACCCCCTGGTCGGAAACGGACTACAGCTCCCAGCATGCTGTGCTTCGCGCCTCGTTGACAACACAGAGAAACAAATGAACGCGAACGAACGCAAGTTCTTCGCATATCTTCACATTCTTGTAATCCTATGAGTTCCACATTGTCTTCTTATTACACATATATACACGCGATCATTTTGGTATGGTTTTAAATTCTCTAGTAGATATGATGGCTTCTGTGGTGACGAGTAACCACCTCTCTGGCTCATGTTTGGCTATGCTAATTTGGCTATGCTAATTACATGGAGTAAACAAGCCACACATGCCAGTCAGTGTAGTTCTGTATTAGCTTTTTAAAGAATATTAAAATCAGCTCAGATCAGTGAAAAACCGAACATTTGACCACCTGGTTCGATAAAACGGGCCAACATGCCCATAATATGACTACCACTACTTCTACTTCGTCGTCAGGGCCGAGATGTAATTTTTCAAAGAAAAAAAACATTCATTTGTTGCAGGGGGTTGGAACGTTGCCAGCAGGGGGCGATGAGATTACTTTCCCTCCCTATTGTTCACGCTCACGCACCTACACACACACACACACTCACACACACTCACACTTCCATACACGCACAATTCCCCTTTTATTTCTTTCTTGTTTTATACTTGTGCCTTATTGTGTTAACCCCATTGATCCGACTTTGAATGTAATGTTTTATTAGTTATCCCAGTAGTTAATAAAAGTAAATCATTTGATTGCATTTTGTTGTCCTTGTTGCTTTGTACAACCAACCAACCTATTATCAGAACTTTGCCTTCAGATCTACCTTTGTGCTTGCATACCCAGCTGATCACAGAGAATAGGCCTTACTGTTCACTGTGCCCTGTTGAGTATCCCAGTACAAACTTGTTATTAATTCTGTGTTTAGCAATTTATTGTTGAATATTGTGATTGATAATCTTAAGGATTTTATGAGACGGTCCTTTAATTACCTTTT
>NC_085873.1:50467613-50470113 GCF_034702125.1 Engraulis encrasicolus | reverse complement strand
GATAAAGTGCAGAGAAAGAATTTCCCCTACCTAAGGGACCAAAATTGGCTCCAATTCAAATTGGCTCCAATTGGCTTCATTATTATATTGAGAACTCGGAACTGTTTACATTTGCTCCAATAGCAGGGGCGTAGCATCTACATGAATCAGACACTGTGTGCAGGGTGGCCGTGGGTCCTTAAAAAGTCTTAAAAAGTCTTACATTTCCATTTCGCCAAATAAGGCATTGAAAAGTCTTATTTTGTCTTAAATTTTCAACCCAAATGTCTTAAATTTGTGGAGCTTAATTTAGGGAGGAATAATTATGTCAGCCATGTGATGAACTTCGCGAAGGAAATCGGTTGTAGCCATGTAGTGTAATTTAGAACGCATTATTGAATTTAATTAAGTGTATATTTAGTGTATTATATTTAGTGTTCATTTTGTATAGTTTTGTGTTTTCAAACGGCTACATTAATGTAAATAACCAATTGGTTTTTGTGCTAAATTTGAACATGTGTATGATTTTGCAAGTTGGTCCTAATTTAATTTGGAAAATGGTATTAAAAAGTCTTAAAATGTCTTAATTTTGACTTGGTCAAACCTGTAGACACCCTGTGTGTGGGCCCCCTATTTACATGGGGCCCTGGTAACTCGCACTTTACCCCCCTGTTCGACACACCTGTCCCATATTAGTACTGAGATACACCAACATAGTATTATGCAAAACAATCTTGTTCTGAATGTAAAATATCTTGGGCCTTGTTTACTTGCATGAAAATGTATGAAAATGATTGTTTACACGTATGAAATTATAGTTTGAAAAAATGCAAAATAAAAAATAAATTGTTCATCCGTTTATATATTTTGATCCAATTTACACGGCATATAATAATAATAAAAAAAGTATTCTTTGACCTGAAGGGCCGTTAACACAGCGACGCGGTGATTGGCATGCTCTTCCTTGGACACGCCCACAGCCCCGCACACGAGCTCCGCTGTCGCCGGGGACATCAGCCCCGTGAGGAAGCGCAGGAAGAGCTGGAGGTTGGATGCCTGGTTGTGGCTGCCGCTCTGCGACTGGTGGTCGCTCTTCTGCGCGGCGGCGTACGATTGGTCGGCCCGCTGGACGGCGGCGCGGTAGTGGTTGTGGAAGCCGAGGCGGGGCCAACTCATGCTACTCTCGGAGAAGAGGTCGAACATTCCGCGACGTGACGCCGCGTAGTAGAACACTGCCGCCAGGAACTCCTGCAGAGACAGGTGCGCGAAACGCCACACGCACACGCCGCCACCGCTAACACCGACACCAACACTGTTACCGATGCCACCGCCACTGGAACCACCACTACTACCGCCACCACACACGCCCACTTCGCGTCGGAGGACCCGGCATCCCAGAGTCCCCGGCGCCGGGGGCAGATCCAGGCCGTAAGCGCGCGCTTCGCCGTCCGTGTGGGTGTGGCGCCCCCGCAGCAGGCTGTAGAAGGCCAGCTTGCCCAGGGCGGTGAGCTGTTTTCGGGCACTGCTGCGCGACCACTCGGCCTCCTGCGCCTGTGGCCAGCAGTGGTGGACGTAGATCTCCGTGAGACTGTGGGGCAGGAGTCGCTCCTCCAGCCCGGCCTCGAGCGCGCGGAGCAAGGTGTCGCCGACGACCCCGCACACGGCCGGCACGGAACACAGGACCAGCAGAGGCTTCTGGGAGGTGAGATGGTGCCAGATGGTCTGCTCTGCGCGGGTGTGTGTGAGCGGGTGCGTGTTGACGTAGCCTCGGATCTGAGCGTGCGTGAGCGGCGGCACCTGCGTGACGCGGTCCACCAGCCCCGCCGGGATGCGGGCGCCTATGCCCGGTCGGCACAGCAACCACAGCATCGCCCCCGGCAACAGGTTGCCACGGATGATGTTGGTGATGAGGTCGGCCACCGGCACTTCCCGCTTAGGGTCCGAGGTGGGCGGGGCCTCGGCGAAGTCCAGCGGGGACCTCAGCTCCTCCAGCCCGTCAAACACCAGCAGCGTCCTATAGGCCGTCGTCACGGAAACGCACTCCGCCCCCTGTGGGAGGAGCATCCGCATGAGCCTGTCGGCCGAGAGTCGCTCGCAGCACCCAATCTCCCAGCATGCAACAGGAAGCACGAGGCTGACTTCCTGGTAGATCTGCCCCAGCCCCCAGAGACGGGCGAAGCGGCTGACTAATCGGCTTTTGCCACTTCCGGCCACGCCCACTGTCAGGCAGACCCTAGAGTAGAATAGAGTAGAATAGAATAGAATAGAGAAGAATAGAATAGAATAGAATAGAATAGAATAGAATAGAATAGAATAGAATAGAATAGAATAGAATAGAATAGAATAGAATAGAATAGAATAGAGAAGAATAGAATAGAATAGAATAGAATAGAATAGAATAGAATAGAATAGAATAGAATAGAATAGAATAGAATAGAATAGAAAATAATATATTTTATTTGTCATTGTAACACATACAATGAATTGAGCATTCCTTGTTGACTGAGACTGAAAAAAGAAT
>NC_085873.1:50447613-50462613 GCF_034702125.1 Engraulis encrasicolus | reverse complement strand
GCCCAGCTACACTGACAGACCATTTACTATTTAACCCTATTCAGACTGGGCTTTTTTGGTATTCCTGGGCCTGGGGGGGGGGGCTCCTTGACCCCTCATAACTCATGAACGGAATACAGTATCACTACGAAACTTGGGGGAGATGATCTACATGGACATCTATGTATGACATCATTTTTGTGTAATTAGCTGGTATTATGACGTCATTATGACATCATTATTGTATTATGCCCAAAATCTCGCCATAATGGATTTTCCAACAAATGGAGATAATGCACCTAAATTTTAATGATTCAAACCACTTATGCTTCAAACCACTTAAATGCTCACAAAGTTGTCTGATGCTAATGGAAATAACAAAAAAATATGAAAATATACGCGTCATAGATATGGTTAAGTGATTTTTGGTCAAACATACCTGTCAGAAAACCGCTGTAGCCAACTAAATGTTAGGAAAAGTCACAAAGTTTCGTAGTCATAGCTTAAGTCGTTAAGGAATTATACAACATCAAAGTTGGTGCGGGCACTTTTAGCCCAGCCCAACGCCCAGCTACGATTATCAATGAAGTGAAAAGTGAAAGCGTGAAGAGAAAGCCCATTGGGAAACTCCAACTCCCATTGTGACACAGCACTCCACAGCACACAAGTGAACACTGCACACAACGAAATTGCATTTATGCCTCACCCGTGCAAGGGGGCAGCCCTCAGTGGCGCCCCATGGGGTGCAGTGCAATGGGACGGTACCATGCTCAGGGTGCCTCAGTCATGGAGGAGGATGGGGGAGAGCACTGGTTGATTACTCCCCCCACCAACCTGGCGGGTCGGGAGTCGAACCGGCAACCTCTGGGATGCAAGTCTGACGCCCTAACCGCTCACCCATGACTGCCCTATGATGGAGCAAGGCTGGACCAGCGTGCCAGGCAAAAACCATATTCTGCCAGTAGGGTTCAACCAGAGATTCTTTAAGTATATTGAGATATGCCAACATAATAGGTTTCTATGGGCACCTAACATGACCAGGTTCCGGTCTGCCTAAAGGGACGTGTCATAATAGTCCTAGCATTGAATAGAACAGTCCTTAGGTCTGCCTAGGTCTGCCTAAAGGGCGATTCCACCCCCCCCCCCTTGCAATAATAGAACCCGGAAACAATGGGACAATGGAACCTCTCTCTCTCTACTCTCTCTTGTTCAACCGTGTTTGACCAAGACATCAGACAAGTTATGTTTGGAAGCATAGCATGATAAAAAATGACTACCGCTTTAGGTTGAGGAAGGGAAAAAGTGTTGTCTGTCTTCTATATGCGTCACGTCTATGTCACCGGATGTAACATGACGCTGACGTCTTGCACTTGTTTCATATGTGACATCCTGTCCACTAATGTGCAAGCACTGCTGGGTTAACTATTTGGATTCATATGTTACATATATTGCATCTAGACACAGAAACACACACAAACATTGCGAAAAAAATATTTGAAATTAGAAAAATCCTGAGAAAACATAAGACTGTCGAAACATAGAGCTGTGGGAGTATAGAGAGAGCACTTCCGTGTGTCCATCACGGAAAATAATTCCGTGTCCAGGAGCATGGAATTTTGGCAAAATCCGTACTCCTGGACACGGATTTCATGTCCTTTAACATCCGTGTCCAGGAGCACGGAATTTTGGAGATCGTGTTGCAAGTCATCACAAGCCATCAGGCTTGTACGAAATTCCGAATGGAAAGAATTTCAATTCAAAATAATGCCATAATACGAACACTAGGTGGTGCCATTACCTTGAATTTCTTTGAATTTAATCTACACCACCCATTGAAAGTACATACAACACCACCACCTAGTGTTCGTATTATGGCATTACTTTGAATTGAAATTCTTTTCATTCGGAATTTCGTACAAACCTGCTAGCCATTGCCCAGACACACACACAGCAGCCCTACATTATATATACTGAATAGACAGACACATATACAGCAGCCCTACATTATATATACTGAATAGACAGACACATACACAGCAGGCCTACATTATATATACTGAATAGACACATAGACATCAGGCCTACATTATATATACTGAACAGACACATACACAGCAGGCCTACATTATATATACTGAATAGAGACATACACAGCAGGCCTACATTATATATACTGAACAGACACATACACAGCAGGCCTACATTATATATACTGAATAGACACATAGACATCAGGCCTACATTATATATACTGAATAGACACATACACAGCAGGCCTACATTATATATACTGAATAGACAGACCCATACACAGCAGGCCTACATGATATATACTGAATAGACAGACACATACACAGCAGGCCTACATTACATATACTGAATAGACCCATACACAGCAGGCCTACATTATATATACTGAATAGACAGACACATACACAGCAGGCCTACATTATATATACTGAACAGACACATACACAGCAGGCCTACATTACATATACTGAATAGACAGTATACTG
Source organism: Engraulis encrasicolus (assembly GCF_034702125.1). NCBI lineage: Eukaryota > Metazoa > Chordata > Actinopteri > Clupeiformes > Engraulidae > Engraulis > Engraulis encrasicolus. The sequence continues at coordinate 50,460,118 of NC_085873.1, read as the reverse complement.
AAGTACAAAGAAACGTCAAGCAACACACATTCACAGGTACATACATAGCCTACGCAAAAAGGATTTCACAAATGTACTGTACACAGACATAGTAACATGAATAACATGAGTAACACCTCTAGTGTTTTACTTTCCTGTATCCTCACGGTCGTGACGGGTGCGTGTGGTTCAGAGTGTGTGACAGTGACAGTGGCGTTACCAACAGGTTGTGCATGCAAACACGCATATTGAGCGCCCCCCCCCCCTCTCTCTGATTCATAAGCAACATGTTGTGCATGCAAACACACACTCTGAGCCCACTCTCTCTCTCTCTGACTTGTAACCAACATGGTATGCATGCACACACGCACACTGAGACCACGTGTTCTCTCTCTCTGTCTCTCTCTCTCTCTCTCTCTCTCTCTCTCATGCACACATTCAAAATTAAGTCTGACACACATACGGACATGAAACTGAAAAACCTGTCATCCCACATGTAGCAAAACTTTGTGTTGCCCTAGCAACAGTTCAGCTGCAACTGTGATGACAGAACAAAGCAATACACAATGAACTGGATGCACACACACACACACACACACACACACACACACACACACACACACACACACACACACACACACACACACACACAGAGGGTCTCTCTCTCTCTCTCTCTCTCTCCCTCTCTATGTACAAACAGTTTTGTACAATTAGGTTTATGCATCAACTACAACTAATAACACATGTCCTGTGATTGAGTGTGTTGGTAGGCTACATGTTTCAAGTCTACAATGTAATCGAAGGACATTTCCAGTGTAATCTTTCTTTGGTCTTTTATTATTGTCTTTGTTTAAGTGTGTGCGTGTGTGCATGTGTGTGCAGTGCACTTTCTCACATGAACCACGGACAATTTGGCGCTTTGCAGCAGCCTCCAGAGCTGGCGTGTGAACTTGTGTATGTCTGTATTTTGAAAGCGCTTTGAATTCCACTTCATAGTTGTGATACTGAGCTATATAATTAAATGTTGTGTTGTGTTGTGTTGTGTTGTGTTGTGTTGTGTTGTGTTGTGTTGTGTTGTGTTGTGTTGTGTTGTGTTGTGTTGTGTTGTATACGACCATTACAGAGATTGCCACAAGGTTCCCACAGCATTTTCATGAAAAAATTCAAGCACCTTTCAAGCAACTCCAAGCACCACATTTTCCACTTTTCTAGCACCTTTAAATAGGTGGACGACTAGTTGTGTGTCAGGATGATGGTCACGGGAAGCGCAACAACACACATACTCTCAAGTGAAGTCAAGTCAAGTAGGTTTTATTGTCAATTTCTTTACATGCACTGGTCATACAAAGAATTTGAAATTCCATGCGACACCAATGACCAATGCTTTGTAACCGCCATGGCAAGAAAAAAATACAAGTGTAACAACAGAGACACTGAGAGCTTTTTCTAGAAAATGTTTGTATGAGGGAGCACCAGTAGGATTTTTTTTGTGTTCATAAGATGCAGTTTCCTGCATTCTAATCAACTAATCACAGGGTGTCGAATGGCAAATCCCATCTAACATCTCACTCCCTCAGATTTTATATACCTTCACAATTCATTTTTATCATTTGATTTATTGCGTTTGACATGACACAAATTTCAAGCACTTTCACAAAAAAATCAAGCATTTTCACAAACCTTGAAAACACTCAATGGAAATTCAAGCATTTCCAAGGAATTCAAGCACCAGTGGGAACCCTGTAACCAGAGAAAAAACCTTGCCACTTACCAAATAGCAGTATGAAGAACTGGCTGTGCTTATTTTTAGAACAGAATGAAATCACTCTCTACTGTTACAGGAAGTATAGGTAACACTTTATAATAAGTACCCCTTTTTAGGCATTACTTAAGGGTTAGTTAAGCCTTATTTTACCATTAGTTAACCCTTAGTGAATCACGAGTTAATCATTATGTAAGCATTATTTCTCATTTCCTAACTATTATCTACTACCGTTAGTAAATGGTTAGTGTGTGCTGATATAACGGTTCGCTAAGCAAAGTTAAGCCTTAAATAAGCCTTATTTTAACAATAGTTAACCCTTAGTAAATAACGAGTTAGTCGTTATGTATGTGTTATTCCTCATTTCTTAACTATTATCTACTACCATTAGTAAATGGTTAGTGTGTGCTGATGTAACTACTCGCTAAACAAAATTAAGCATTAGTTAACCCTTAGTGAATCACGAGTCAGTCATTATGTATTTCTGTGAAATTATTAAGTACTGTTAATTAATCATTCGTCTATGGTGATTTAACTTTCTGATAAGCATTAGTAAACCATCATTAAAATGTCTGATAACCCACCTTTATTTATGAAAAAAACATTATCTCTTTGTTGTCTCCTACCACCTAACCATTAACAAGTACTATTAGGCATGTATGGTAACGGTTTGTAAACTCTTGTTTTAGCATCAGTGAAGTCTTATTTAACCCTTTTGTAATGGTTAGTGTGTGATGACTGGTAGCATGGCAAACAGTAGGCCTAGGCCTAAGTTGAGGCTCATGTGACTGCCCCTCATGGATGTTTCTGGACATTAACAAATGACTTGTTAAGCGTTGCTTATGCATTATCAAGGAATTACGAACCATTACTTAAGTATATCTGGGGAACTGATCTAAAGTGAAAACCTGTTATGGCTTTACAACACATTAACGAATGACTTGATAAGCATTGCTTATGCATTACCAAGAAGTTTCAACGCAATAGTAACGCATATTTGGGGAACTTTTTAAGTGAAAACCTATCCATACTTTCCAAAACATTAACAAATGACTTGATAAGCATTGCTTGTGCACTATCAAGGATGTATAACCCATTATTTAAGTATATCTGGGGAACTGATCTAAAGTGAAAACCTTTCCATGCTTTCCATAACGTTAACAAATGACTTGATAAGCATTGCTTATGCATTACCAAGAAGTCACAACTCATTACTAACGCATATCTGGGGAACTTTTTAAGTGAAAATCTCACCATGCTTTCCAAAACATTAACAAATGACTTGATAAGCATGGCTTATGCATTATCAATGATTTATAACCAGTTACTTAAGTATATCTGGAGAACTTATCTAAAGTGAAAACCTGTTATGGCTTTACAACACATTAACGAATGACTTGATAAGCATTGCTTATGCATTACCAAGAAGTTTCAACGCATTAGTAACGCATATCTGGGGAACTTTTTAAGTGAAAACCTTTCCATACTTTCCAAAACATTAACAAATGACTTGATAAGCATTGCTTATGCACTATCAAGGATGTATAACCCATTACTTAAGTATATCTGGGGAACTGATCTAAAGTGAAAACCTTTCCATGCTTTCCAAAAACGTTAACAAATGACTTATTAAGCATTGCTTATGCATTATCAAGGAGTTACAACTCATTAATTAAGGTTATCTGGGGAACTGATCTAAAGTGAAAACCTGTTATGGCTTTACAACACATTAACGAATGACTTGATAAGCATTGCTTATGCACTATCAAGGATGTATAACCCATTACTTAAGTATATCTGGGGAACTGATCTAAAGTGAAAACCTTTCTATGCTTTACAAAACGTTAACAAATGATTTGTTAGGCATTGCTTATGCATTAACATGAAGTAACAACTCACTACTTGCGCATATCTGGGGAACTTTTAAAGTGAAAACCTTTCCATGCTTTTTAAAAACGTTAACAAATGACTTGCTAAGCATTGCTTATGCATTATCAAGGAGTTACAACTCATTACTTAAGTATATCTGGGGAACTGATCTAAAGTGAAAACCTTTCCATGCTTTACAAAACGTTAACAAATGATTTGTTAGGCATTGCTTATGCATTAACAAGAAGTTACAACTCACTACTTGCGCATATCTGGGGAACTTTTAAAGTGAAAACCTTTCCATGCTTTCCAAAACGTTAACAAATGACTTGATAAGCATTGCTTATGTAAGGGTTAACGTTCGGCGAGAAGGTCGCTACCGTGGAATAGCAGCACGACAGAGAGAATCTTTAGACCCCGACGCGGAGCGGAGGGGTCTTGTTCTCTCTGAAGTGCTGCTATTCCACAAAGCGACCGACTCGCCGAAAGTTAACCCGCTTATTATATGGATATACTTAAATGAGTCACACATGGCGGGGACATTTCTTTAGACCTATTTAATGTTAAGATTGTTGCTGCGCAAAACAAAACAGTGTCGTTGTGGAACACGCAACAGCTAGGTAACAGCTAGGTAGCCAGGACAACAGGTGTTGTCTATCACAGCAGCTGATTAGAGTGACAAAAGACCGGACCCCCTGCGGAGTGATATGAAACATTCGCTTTAGCCACTGACTTGTATACAAGCCAGTGGCTTTAGCAGTGAACGTCTTGTTGCCATTCACAGCGGTAGCCAGGACAACGGGTGCTGGTTAGAGTCTTGTTGAAAAGTCGCTTTAGCAGTGAAAAGTCTTGTTGCCATTGACAGCGGTCTGTTATAGACCAACCCGTCCGTTATCGAAAAATAACAGACGTCCGAACGTTGGGGAGCCCCGTTGAAATGAATGGAGCATTCGACAGATGACGTCACAACCATATAATAACACATACATAACGACTTACTCGTGATTCACTAAGGGTTAATTAATGTTAAAAATAAGGCTTAACTAAGGTTTAACTTTGCTTAGCGAACCGTTACATCAGCACACACTAACCATTTACTAACGGTAGTAGATAATAGTTAGGAAATGATAAATAATGCTTACATAATGATTAACTCATGATTCACTAAGGGTTAACTAATGGTAAAATAAGGCTTAACTAACCCTTAAGTAATGCCTAAAAAGGGGTACTTATTATAAAGTGTTACCGAAGTATTGAGTTAGTCAGCGTACTGTATAACATCTCATCTTATTTCTGCTTTCTTGTCAAGGCCTTACTTTCTCTTGTGTGGGCTGTGTGAGCGTGTGCATACGTGTTTGTCCATATGTGTTTCCGTCCATCTGTGTGTGTGTGTGTGTGTGTGTGTGTGTGTGTGTGTGTGTGTGTGTGTGTGTGTGTGTGTGTGTGTGTGTGTGTGTGTGTGTGTGTGTGTGTGTGTGTGTGGTGTGCGTGTGTGCGTGCGTGTGTGTGTGGTGTGCGTGCGTGCAGGGCCGCTGACAGCTTTGGCTGGACGCAGGACAAAAGCATTTGAAAGCATTTACAAACAAATTTAATGAGGACCAAAACCCTCAGGCCCAGGACAACTGACCCCTTTGTGCCCCCCGGTCAGCTTCCGTGTGTGTGTGTGTGTGTGTGTGTGTGTGTGTGTGTGTATGTTTCTGTGCCTGAGTGCGTGCATGTGTGCCTGCGTGCGTGCTTGTGTGCGTGGGTGAGTCTGCATGAGAAGTATCACTGAACTTCACATGGAGTGAGAGAAAGGTGTGTGTGTGTGTGTGTGTGTGTGTGTGTGTGTGTGTGTGTGTGTGTGTGTGTGTGTGTGGCTGGGTGTGGGTGTGGGTGTGTGTGTGTGTGTGTGTGTGTGTGTGTGTGTGTGTGTGTGTGTGAGGGGTTAAGCTAAAGCTAAAATAGGTTTCCAGGAAACAACAACAACAGCAACCCTTTTCCTATGTGTCTAAGCTGACCAGGTGTATGTGTGTGTGCGGGGCGGCGGGGGCTGGGGGGGACTTTCTAACATTGCCTGATGTCTGGAAGGAGACGCTCAGCCCCAGCTGTGGCAAACGGTCAAACGGTGGCCATGACAACATCTGTCTGACTCGGATACTGCTACTGCTACTATTCACTCTATGCTACGCTATGCTACTGCTACTATTCACGCTATGCTACACTATGCTACTGTTGACATCTCAGCAGGGCTGGACTGGCCATCTGGCATAATGGGCATTTCCCAGAGGGCCTTGCACCCTAGTGGGCCCCTATTTTCAGAAATGTAAAAAACAAATACATAAAAAAGAATCTTTTTTTCCCACAATCCAGCCCTGCATCTCAGTATATTACAGTAACATCAATTTCTATTGCTATTTTACTGACCTATTGATTTAATGTGTTTCAACATTGTTCCTTGACACTGCATGAGGTTAAAATGAACAAAATATCCATCTTGTACCACAACTCATCAAAAGGAGAACACAAACAGCTAAAAACAGCTAAAAACTTATTTACATGAGTAAACATTCTACTGCTTCTAACACGACCCGCAACAGCTATTGCAAACGGTGGGCATAACAGCATCTGTCTGTCTGCCTCTGCTGCTGTATCTACCCAAAGATCAGAGGATGTGGTATGAGGCAAGGGTTGGCACTGGGGTCAGAATAGGGCAATGGGGTTAACCAGAGTTAACACACACACACACACACACACACACACACACACACACACACACACACACACACACACACACACACACACACACACACACACACACACACACACACTTCTCTGTGTCTTCATTGCCCCCGCTTTGTTTATTCACCCACAAACGTTTGCTCTGCCCGAAACGTTTGTGGGCGAATAAACAAAGGAAAATCCGAAGAGAGCAGCTGTCCTTTGCTTCCTTCATTCATTATGTTTTATGTGGGATTCAGCACCCAGTTAAGAACTGTTGTAATATTTAGGCGTTAGTGTGAGCGCGTCTTCTCCACTTTTCATGTTTCATTGCCCCCCTTTCAGGGGCTTCGCCAGACCGATTTCACAGGGGCACGTGCCTGGGTATTGATGTGCTGTGCCACGGTATGAGTTTCAGTACAGCTACAGTACCTTGGAACTTAGCTCAAGTTTAGCATTCGGAGTAATCTACAGAATGCACATAAAATAGTGAGCGTGCACTCCTTCCAATAATATAATTAATTCACAAGCTTTAAAAAATAAACAAACGGCAAAAAAAATGTTTTGCTCGTGTACTCATTATCTGTTGGTGCCCTATACTACTGTGCCCATTAGGTCAGCTGACGTCTCGATACACAGCATTCCAATTCCTTCAGCAATATGTAGGTATCTCATCTCATCTGACCCAATAAGCAAGTGCACACACATTTTCACAAGAGACAATACAATGTGCCTTCATGAAAGATGCTAAAATTAAATGTATTATACAATGCGTAATGGTTAAAACCAAACAATAAACATGGCAATGCTGTGAGACTATATTTCTGAATTTCCCCCCGTGGATCAATAAAGTTACTCTATTCTACTCTACTCTACTCTAGACTATTCTACTGTACTTTACTCTACTCTACTCTACTCTACTCTACTGTACTCTACACTACTCTACTCTACTCGACTCTACTCTACTGTACTCTACTCTACTCTACTGTACTCTACTCTACTCTACTTTACTCTACTCTACTGAGACGCTGAATGACAAGAATTTTTCCGCTTCTTACTAACCTGACAGGTGAAAAAGCTCTTTCAAGATTATTGTCGCGCCTCACATATTTCATGATTTCTGAGAAGCAGGTTTTAATCTGCCTTTATCAAATGCTTCTACACGTCACCGGACAAAACGAAAGCTGCGTTGTGTGACAGTACAGTACGTGTTCATCCATCAATGTACAATTTCAAGGTCATTCTTCATTCCAGTTCTCCTACATATATGAAGTCACTGTCAGTGTCAATGCAATTAATGCTGAATTGCATTTCTACCAAAAAAAAAGACAAACAAGAAGAAGAGGAGGAAGAAGAAGAAGGAGAAGAAGAAGAAGAAGAAGAAGAAGAAGAAGAAGGAGGAGGAGGAGGAGGAGGAGGAGGAGGAGGAGGGAGGGAGGGAGGGAGGGAGGGAGGCAGGGAGAGAGAGAGAGAGAGAGAGAGAGAGAGAGAGAGAGAGAGAGAGAGAGAGAGAGACAGAGAGAAAGAGAGAGAGACAGGGCATGCAGAGAGATACTCAGGTGCACATTCAGACAGCCAGGCAGAAGGACAGTCATCATAGGCCCGCGGGGCACCGCGCTATGCAGCCATGGGACTTGGGAATACAGACATCATAGGCCTGCGGAGCACCGCGCTATGCAGTCATCATAGGCCTGCGGAGCACCGCGCTATGCAGCCATCATAGGCCTGCGGAGCACCGCGCTATGCAGTCATCATAGGCCTGCGGAGCACCGCGCTATGCAGCCATCATAGGCCTGCGGAGCACCGCGCTATGCAGCCATCATAGGCCTGCGGAGCACCGCGCTATGCAGCCATCATAGGCCTGCGGAGCACCGCGCTATGCAGCCATCATAGGCCTGCGGAGCACCGCGCTATGCAGCCATCATAGGCCCGCGGGGCACCGCGCTATGCAGCCATCATAGGCCCGCGGGGCACCGCGCTATGCAGCCATCATAGGCCTGCGGAGCACCGCGCTATGCAGTCATCATAGGCCTGCGGAGCACCGCGCTATGCAGCCATCATAGGCCTGCGGAGCACCGCGCTATGCAGCCATGGGACTTGGGAATACAGACATCATAGGCCTGCGGAGCACCGCGCTATGCAGCCATCATAGGCCTGTGGAGCACCGCGCTATGCAGCCATCATAGGCCTGCGGAGCACCGCGCTATGCAGCCATCATAGGCCTGCGGAGCACCGCGCTATGCAGTCATCATAGGCCTGCGGAGCACCGCGCTATGCAGCCATCATAGGCCTGCGGAGCACCGCGCTATGCAGCCATCATAGGCCTGCGGAGCACCGCGCTATGCAGCCATCATAGGCCTGCGGAGCACCGCGCTATGCAGCCATCATAGGCCTGTGGAGCACCGCGCTATGCAGCCATCATAGGCCTGTGGAGCACCGCGCTATGCAGCCATCATAGGCCTGCGGAGCACCGCGCTATGCAGCCATCATAGGCCCGCGGGGCACCGCGCTATGCAGCCATGGGACTTGGGAATACTAATGACCTGTATCTGACAGCATAATACATCAACTCTCAATGCTCCCTCATTAAAATCAGCCCCTGTCACATTTCCAAAACAAAGGTAACATTTGTCCTCAAGGTGTCATTGCAAATAGGCTTGAAGACACAAGCTCCTTGTTATATAATTGCTGTTACCAAAATGGCAATGAGCAAGTCCAAATGTATTAGCTGAGACTCTTTGTAAACAGCTCCGTAAAAAAGGGCCGTCAAGAACCCTGGCCAACCCCCACAACTGAATTAAGGCTCATTAGAGGACTCTCTAAATTGCAGTGTTTCTCAACAGGGGTGCCGGGGCACCCTGGGATGCTGCAGGCTACCCTCCGGGGTGCCGCGGAAAAATATTCACCTGCCAAACTTTTCACATTAGATTACTGACCAAAAGTTTTTCAGGCCTACATTTTTTTGCATAAAGCAAGGGTGAGTGTGCGTGCGTGTGTGCCCGCGCGTATCCCCCGCTCATCTTTCCCCTGCTCTACAGTGTCTTTCCCCCACACGCTATTCTGCCTCCCCCACCCCCTCACTCATCTCCCCCCCACCCGTCACTCACCCCCCACTATTCTGCCCCCCACGCTCACCCACCCTGACTCATTCTCCCCCCAACCCCCCACAAAATACTCGCCCACCCCCCATACAATGTGAAAAGTTTGGCAGGTCAACCCCCCACCCCCAACCCAACTTACCCCCCCCCCCCAAACACACACACACTATTCTGCCCCTCTGAATCCCCCCACACTATTCCCCCCCCACCACCTCACTCATCCCCCCACACACTATTCTGCCCCCCACCCCCTAATTCAACTCTTCTACCCCACACCCCCCACTCTGCCCCCTCATTCATCCCCCGCTCCTCCACATCTTTCGGTCCACACTACCCCCCCACCTTACCCCCTCCCAACACACACACATCCGGTCTACTGTGTCTATGTCAGTGTATGTAAAGAAGCACACTGGCCACACACACTTGAGAAAAGCGCACTCAAGCACACACACATACACATACAAACGCATGCACACACACACACACACACACACACACACACACACACACACACACACACACACACACACACACACACACACACACACACACACACACACACACACACATACACACACACACAATTTAACTGAAAAATATGTAATCTTTATTGATAATTATGGCCTTACAGTATTGAGTAAAATGTGTGAAAGTCTGCCATTCTGAAAAACAGAGAACATTTTGAATTTTGGAGGACATAGATGGCCTCATGTTTTAATCTTTTTCAATAGGCCTTCTGGTCTGTAATCCACTGAGCAATAGGCCTAATTTTCCCAGCCATAGACTCTGTATGTGCATTTCAATCAATATTTTCAGCACTTTCCTTTGGATATTGCAAGATGGCCAACTTTATTTTCATTTGTTTTAGTTTAGTCAACCTTTGTAAACATATATGTAAGGAAATAGGACAGAATAGTGCTGAAAGTAGTTAATCTTTCATGAATATCACCTTATAGTACAATGTAATAATGCATGAAAACAAGTCATTTTGGAAAATGGCGGCCATATTGAATTCTGAGCAAAAATTGACGTGGCCCCATGTTTTAATTTCTTCCAATAGGGCTTCTGGTCAGTAATCCACAGAGAAAAGTGTGGTAGGACGAAAGGCCTAATTTTCCCAGCTAATGACCTGTCTACAGTCAGCTGCAACTTCGAACGTAGGTCGTGTGACGTGTGTTACTTTTCTAAGCTTGTGTGGTATCAGATGCAATGCCATTTTACGGCTTGTTGGTTTGGAGTGCCTTGAAATTTTTCATGAATTGAAAGGGTGCCTCGCCTAAAAAAAGGTTGAGAAACACTGCATTAGAGGACTCTCTAAATTGCAGGGGTCTGAAGGGCAGATTATAGTTCAGCAACGGCGCCCGTTGGTTCTGGTCGCTAACCACTGTTGATGTTATAGATCTGCGCACGAGGTCTCATGTCATTAGCCACATTTGGCCACATAGCTACAAGGCTACAGTACTGTAGTCAGACTGCAGGCATTGTGCTGCGAGTGCTAAACTAATGTATTGTTTGTTGGTTACTTACTAATTCTGTCATTGTAGCTTCATTTATTTACACACACTAGAAAGAAAGCTTTCGTTTGGCTCTCGTATACGACCGGAGAACTGTGCAGCCGCGAGAACAAGAAAGTAGCGAGATGACCAATCACAGTGCCTTGTCTCTGCGACCTTCGCAACCGTTTGACGGGTAGTCAGGATTTTCTTGAGACGCGCGACGACGGTTGCAGTGGGGGGGCGTGGTCGCACACAGACGGTTGCACAGGCTCTGCAACCGTCAGCGCCAATAAGTATAAATTGGCCTTAAAAAGGAACCCACACTGTAACACCAGGGATGGGGAAACTTTTTAATTCACTTCAAAATCCTCCAAGAGCCATATTATTAATTCCTCCGAGGGCCGTATTATGAACACAAACCAGGATTTCCCCCTGCACCTTAGGCCTGTACAGTACTGAAGGCAGCCACCTTTAAAACAGACCCCACCTTCTCTAGGTCCCCTGAATATAACTTAATTGTATTGCAAATTTATTTTCTATGATTCGATTACAAATTCATATGAATGATACAGTAAATGATTCATATTTCATGTGAAACTGCATAACATTCAAAGTCCAATCTCACGCACATCCAGATGCTTTCGGGTGCAGGTTCAAAAGACGTTAAGTTCATAAAATGAAAAAAGAAGAACCGCAACACCGATGCTCCCACTTCTATAAATCGGAGCATCGGTGTTGCGGTTCTTCTTTTTTCATTTAATAAACTGCATAACATTAAAATTATATTGGGGTCCGGATAAAACGGCCTGAAGGGCCACAAACTTCCCTCGAGACATACAGTAGGTTCCCCAGCCCTGCTGTCGGGCAAATAGGGTCCGATAACAAAACTATAAGGAAATAAGCGCATGGTGTATGACTGTATGGGGCATCTCCTTTGTCTCAAAAAAAAAATCTTCTCACTGAACACTCAAATATGGAATTAATTCGCTGTGTTCGATGTGTGTGTGTGTGTGTGTGTGTGTGTGTGTGTGTGTGTGTGTGTGTGTGTGTGTGTGTGTGTGTGTGTGTGTGTGTGTGTGTGTGTGTGTGTGTGTGTGTGTGTGCATGTGTGTGTGTGTGTCTGTGTGTGTGTGTGTGTGTGTGCCCATGAGAATGTGTTCATGATAATGGGGGATTTAACCCCAATTCCCTTAGGGACTTCCTGCGTTAGGGACCACCTGCAGTACGCGTGGGAGTAGGGCTGGGCGATATGGAAAAAAAGCGATATCACGATATGGATTACTTTATATCACGATTACGATATATATCACAATATAGCATAATTACATACGTTTTCAGTTATTCTCTTCATTTGCTCTTTATTTTTTCACGTCGTAAAACAACCTTTCTTTAAAATAGATATTTTTATTGTTATTTTTAAATAAAGCCACAGTGACATTAACTTATAGTGACATTACAGTGACATAAACTTATAGTGTGTATTGTGACAACATGAAATGTAATTAAATGATATTCAATTGTATACAACTGATACAATTACTATCACGATATAAACGATATTGGAGAAAGTTCACTATATACACTTTTATATCACGATAGCG
>NC_085873.1:50430113-50437613 GCF_034702125.1 Engraulis encrasicolus | reverse complement strand
AAACGGCTGAAAAAAAACGCCAAATGGCCAATTTTTCCGATTTTTACCCGCAGACGCTCATCCTAAGTAGCACGGGCACCCGCCCAATCTGGCAACACTGACTGTATCTTTAGATAGTCAAATTAATGCTCTATGCTCTGTACATGTGTGTGTGATTGCATGCAAAATATGTATCTGTTCATATACTGTATGTGTGTGTGTGTGTGTGTGTGTGTGTGTGTGTGTGTGTGTGTGTGTGTGTGCGTGTGCGTGTGCGTGTGCGTGTGCGTGTGTGTGTGTGTGTGTGTGTGTACTGTAAATGACATTGATGCATTTATATGTGATGTGCTTGAATATATGCTAGTGGTGTGTATGTGTCTCTCTGTAGTCTTGTGCAGGACTGTACAGTGGTGGTGGTGGTGGTGGTAGAGTATGTGTGTGTGTGTGTGTGTGTGTGTGTGTGTGTGTGTGTGTGTGTGTGTGTGTGTGTGTGTGTGTGTGTGTGTGTGTGTGTGTGTGTGTGTGTGTGTGTGTGTGTGTGTCAGCGGCGTAACAACTCGGTCACGGGCCCCGGTGCGAGTATCCAGCACGGGCCCCCGGAGGTTGTGCTAATTTTAGGATATTTTATCTAGCCATTACGGGTGAAAGGGTGGGCTATTTTCTTTGCAATTGCAACAGCATTGTGAATGCTGCAACGATGTGCACATTTACATCATAGAGTATTTAAGTTATCTGTCCCAAAAAAACAACAACAGGACAAACGCAAAGAAAGGCTTTCGGAATATGTGTCTAGAGACCGGTTGAGACAGGGACAGGGGGCTGCGTGTGTGCTTGCGAGCGCACGGTGCCTGCTGACAGCAGGCTACACAGACGAGGGAGTCAACCATGCTGATCTTAAGCACCCCAGTTTAAACTTCATCAAAAAAATAACACTAAGGACTTACAAGATAGATGGCACAATCAACAGAATATGCCTTCATAATGATTTCAATATTCCACTACCCCACATACACAAGGTGCCATTGCAAAGTAGTTTTGCGTCCTTTGGCATCATCAAATAACGGCACAATATGCAACGCTGGTTATGGAAGACGGTCCCGGCTACCAAAAACATGGGAAAAGATGGAGACGGTGCATGGGTGGATACCAAGGAGTGGATACACAACATCCAAGACAACCATGACAACACATTGGTGACAGCCCACCAGTAAAACATACGCAGATAGAGCTCTACACACGCACACAGAATTATTTAGATTTATTTCTCCCCTCCCCTAGCTGACAACTCCAGAGTCCACTTCGTAACATAGCCAAGCTAACAGAAGAACTTAACTTATATAATGCTAACAGGAGAAACGCTAGATGATAAAATCAACATGGAGTGGAGGTGCTGTTAGCAAGTCAGCACAACTAGTTGTCAATTGGAGAACACACAACTAAGTTACAACGCTGGGAATAACTACAGCAATACCGCTGTCACAGATTACAAACTAGAATGGACACCGTTAAAAATGTGCCTCGTCTCTTTCGTTTAGCCAGACCCTGCCGAACCCATACTACTGGACTAGAAAGTGACAACAATTGGAAAATCCCTGAAGGAGATGAGTGATATGAAATCAATATAATGCTGCGGCGGACATTATTATAGGGAAACCTGTCCTTACCTTCTTCGTAGCGTCTTTGAAATCTTCTCAGATAATATCCAAGGAGGTCTAATATCCATAGGATGTTCTTGCTAGCCAGTAGCCATCTCTATTCTTGGCGAATGAAGTGACTAAACTCATTTTATATTCCGCCTTCAAGCCAACAACGCATAGCCTACTACTACAACATAGATAAGATGAGAACAAAAGAGTCCACGTTCGACTGACCAGCATGCATTTAATTTGGTAAGGGAATCAATCATGTGGTAATTCCAAACAGAACGTTACCACTGGCGACTCGCGCTCCCTGTTTACATACAGCCAATGATAGTGTATGAAAATATATATCCCACAATCCCTGGCCGCAATGTAAAAAATAAAATGCACACATATAGCGTTCATGTGTTACCTTTATTGCTATTTGAAACATTTGTCTGAACAATTTCACTGCCCATGTAATGACCTGTAGCAATATAGTAACTAAAAGTGTCAATTTGCAATTTATTTAATGCTGTAAATTCCCACCGTCTTGTGGGAGTCTGACACGGTCTATAAATAGTGTCTGGACATTAGGTCAATGAAGCGCACAGGATCCAATGCCTATCTATTTTTTGACCCGTAACCAATGGGTATAGAGCTATATGAGGGGGCCCGCGATCCACTTCGGAGGGCCCGTTCGCGGGGCCCCCTGTGGTCGCGGGCCCCGGTGCGGCTGCACCGGCTGCACCGCCTATAGTTACGCCAGTGGTGTGTGTGTGTGTGTGAGTGTGTGTGTGTGTGCGTGTGTGTGTGTCAGAGATGTCTTACCTGTCCTCATACACGAGTGTGTGCTGCTGGTGGTGTGGGTGATTAGCGCCCTCTGGTGTTCAGAAAGGGCAGGGATCGAGCCCTGCAGATACATCAGACCAGACACACAGGACACATTCACGCCTACACACACACACACACACACACACACACACACACACACACACACACACACACACACACACACACACACACACAAATAATTATTATTATTGGTATGATTTAAGCCATCATATCAATAAAATAGTACAGCTATGGCACATCATGTGTGTGTGTGTGTGTGTGTGTGCACGTGTGTGTGTGTGTATGTGTGTGTGTGTGTGTGTGCGTGCACAGGTGTGTGTATTACCTTGTAAATAAAGAGCTGTGATACCGCAGTTACACTGCTGCTCCAGATACACAGCCACCTCCCCACTGCAGTCTGCAAGGCAGTAACACAACAAGTCAGTACACGTCATGGGTATTTTGATGTACTGTATGTACGCATCAGTGTTAATTTCGTCAACCATGACTATGACTAAGGCAAGGCAATGACTAAAATATGACTAAGACTAAAATATATTTTCGTCATTGTGACTAAGACTAAGACTACATTTTAAAAAGCTGACTAAATTAA
Source organism: Engraulis encrasicolus (assembly GCF_034702125.1). NCBI lineage: Eukaryota > Metazoa > Chordata > Actinopteri > Clupeiformes > Engraulidae > Engraulis > Engraulis encrasicolus. The sequence goes on along the minus strand of NC_085873.1, from coordinate 50,434,568 downwards.
CACTGGTTCGCATGTGTGTATGTGTGTACTGTAAGTAAGGGTTAACGTTCGGCGAGAAGGTCGCTACCGTGGAATAGCAGCACGACAGAGAGAATCTTTAGACCCCGACGCGGAGCAGAGGGGTCTTGTTCTCTCTGAAGTGCTGCTATTCCACAAAGCGACCGACGTTAACCCGTTTATTATATGGATATACTTAAATGATTCACACATGGCGGGGTCTATTTCTTCATTTAATGTTAAGTTTATTGTAATTTGTAGCCTCTTACTGCAGCAGAAAATGCTTAACTACATCATAACAACATCGCTATGACATTACAGAGAGCCACAGTGCTGTGCTAAGGGGTTAATGTCAAAAGATTGTTGCTGCGCAAAACAAAACAGTGCCGTTGTGGAACACCGCTAGGCAACAGGTAGCCTAGACAACAGGTGTTGTCTATCACAGCAGCTGATTAGAGTCTTGTTGAAAAGTCGCTTTAGCAGTGAAAAGTCTTGTTGCCATTGACAGTGGTCTGATATAGACCAACCCGTCCGTTATTTCAAATATCAGACGTGCGAACGTTGGGGAGCCCCATTGAAATGAATGGAGCATTCGACCGATGACGTCACACCATATAATAAGTATGTTTAAATATGCCCATACACACTCAGTCAGGATGTGTCTGTACACTAACTTCTAATAAAATGTGATAATATATACCTACTATATCCACAGACCACAACTACTCATGACAGGACTTGTATGGCTGGCCTTTTTCGATTGTATTGTGATTGTGATTTGGGAGTAAGATAGATGATTACCTGTGATGTCTGGATCCACAGTGGTAGTAGTGGTGTGATTACCTGAAAGGAAAAAAAAATGGTAAGTGGACTGCATTTATATATCATATCTGACTCCTTTGAGAACTCAAAGCACTTTTAATGTATAAAAGTACATGGAAGTCCTTGTGCACAACCCTTCAGTTGTCCAAGTGCAGGTGTACGGCAGGAAAACTTGATCAATATGAAAAGTTAATTAAACACTGCACACTGGATACTGTTCTTTCTCTTTGTTTTTTTTCAAGTGAACAACGCGTTTCGCCTAGTGCTTCTTCAAGTTCGCTCTTTCGAACTTTCCACTTTGAATGTATGTCTCACATTCACCCATTTACACATCTGGCCTCATGGCCTCCACACAAGGTAGGTACCACCCTGCCACCAGGAGCAATTTGGGGTTAAAGGGACACTGTGTGAGATTTTTAGTTGTTTATTTCCAGAATTCATGCTGCCCATTCACTAATGTTACCTTTTTCATGAATACTTGCCACCACCATCAAATTCTAAGTATTCATTATGACTGGAAAAATTGCACTTTTGAATTTCCAAAAATAGCCATTTTTAGCTGCAAAAATGACTCTACTTGGACCATACTAGAAAATATATGTTTATTACTCAGTAAATGTTCAGCCCAGTTTCAATGAGCAGCATAGTTGCAGTACCTTTATTGACCATTTCCTGCACAGTGTCCCTTTAAACATCTAGCTCAAGGACACAACAATGGAAGTCAGGCAAAAACTCCTCTAACAACTGAACTGAGCCAGAGAGAGAGAGAGAGAGAGAGAGAGAGAGAGAGAGAGAGAGAGAGAGAGAGAGAGAGAGGCTCTCTATTGTGCCACTTCTCTCTCTCTCTTCCTGTGCACTACCATGCAGTAATTTGACGTATGGTAATACTCCGGGATGAGAGTGCACTGGACTAAATCTTTGTATAGATTTTAATAATTTAATTATTATTTGTTTTATTTTCATTTTTATTTAATTATTTTTGTTACTTTTTGTGGTTGTTGTCCTGGTTTGTTTCTGATGTGTGTAAACCCTATGGTGTATGTGGATTTGGACAACTGAACTGAACTGAACTAGTTGTTTTGCTACACAAAAACCTTTTAGCTAAATCTACTGTAAATCAAACAATTAGCCCAACAGACAAACAAACAACCAGACCAAAGCATTTCCTGTTTCCTGCCCTGCACACCCGTCACTGGACAACCTCTAGGAAGTGTGCCCATTATCGGTTTCCATGGCTACCCCAATTGCTTTGGAGAAACGAACCAGTCCTCCTCCTCCTCCTTCTCCTCCTCACTTTAGGGGAGAACTCAGGAAGTAGGCAGCCATTGACACACACTACAGAAACAACCTGCACGTGTGTGTGTGTGTGTGCGTGCGCGCGTGTGTGTGCATGTGTGTGTGTGTGCATGCGTGTGCGTGTGCATGCGTGTGCGTGTGTGTGTGTGTGTGTGTGTGTGTGTGTGTGTGTGTGTGTGTGCGTGTGTGTGTGTGCATGCGTGCGCGTGTGTGTGTGTGTGCATGCGTGTGCGTGTGCATGCGTGTGCGTGTGTGTGTGTGTGTTCATCTGAATACAGTAACAGGTGTGTCACCCTGGTTGACATCACTGTACAGACAGTAGGAGTAGGCAGTACTTTACTTTGTACCCATAGAAACGCGGAAGGAGACTTTGTGCAAATCCCAGGCACTGAGCCAAAAAGTTGCACACGCAACATGTATGCACCCCTTGGTAATCTTAGTTTCCCTCGGGATTAATAACTGATACTCTACCCTACTCTCTAATCTTTTTTTAGTTCACGGCATTTTCTTTTTTGTTGTTGTTGTTTTTCTCATTTGACTGAAGAATAGGCATACTGCAAGGTTGCGGCATCATTTATCAAAAGAGAAAATAATAACTCAGGGAAGAATATCAAAAAACAATAAAAGAAAAAGGATACCAAGTAGTGTTCCGTTCTGAATACTGATCAGACCTACGTCGCCTAAAAGTCTCGCAAAAAGCAAACCGTTTTCCGACCAACCGACTGTCAGATGGGCGCGGACTGACTAACGCAGGGACACAGACATGCTGTTGCACATGGCGCAGTACTTCACTTTGTCCCCATAGAAACTCAGAAGGACACACTGAACCCGTTCATATGCGCATCAATAAACCGTTTATGATCAGGTTTTTGGAGTTACCGGTTTATTCGAGCGCTCATGTAAACTGAATAAGCAGTTTTCATAACCGGTTTACTGCTGTTATCGGTTTATGAGAAATCCGATTCGCACAGGTAGGTGTTTGGCTAATGAACTGATTTCTCGTGTCATGTAACCAGCATAATCGGGTTATTGTCAGGTTATTGACATTCTAGAAGGATAAGTAGCCAATCACAAGCCTTAAACTCTAGCTCTGTGTCACACACTTTGGTGGAACACAGTCAATCGACAAACTGCATGTAAACAGCAATAAACCGTTTACTCCGATAACCTGTTTATTCCAATAACAATATAATAACAATATATAACAAATAACATAATAATATTGCGGCCATATCAACGGGCTCATTGTATAGATCTCAGGTGCGGGGCAAAAAGAGTCACAACTCAAAAAGGACATTCTCTTTGAAAATCTTTACTTTAGTTTACTGTATTTTCTTCCTCTTTTTCACATTTGACAGAGGAAAAGGTAGACCGCAAGGTCACAACATCATCTGACAAATGAGAAAAAATAAACCTCAGGAAAGAATGTCGGGAAATGATAAACAAATAAGTGATGTGTATTACTAAACAGACCTCTGTTGCCTGCAGGCCTTAAAAAAAGGAAACTTGCCTCCAACCAACCTGACGAACTGACTGAGCAATGCAGTGGAGTCAGAGGAGAGATTCGGGTCAGGTGGGGACTCACGCAAAAACCCAAGGGAAACAAATCATCAACCTCGTTGGGCAGAGCCTCTGTCATAACCTAATTGTCACCTCAACTCCCTTAAAACACGGCATTATAAATTAGCTGTTACCGGAATGGCAATGACCAAGTCGTAATGTATTACTAAAGGCCCCGTGCACTGTCATAGTAGTGTAGTACTATAGTAGTTAACTTTCAATGTCTATTACAGTGTGCCACAGGAGGTACGGCGTGCATTAAGGGGCTACTCTGTTAATTAAAGGGGTATGCCACTGTTTTGGGGCTTACTACAGTTAAAATAGTTGGCTGGGGTTTATAAAGGTGGTAAAGTGTCTTATTTTTCATGTTAAGCTTTGTCTTGCTTTAAGACAAGTTAAAAGAGGGGGTATGTAGCTAAGCTAGTGAAAGTCAATGGATCACTGTAGCATGTAGCATGTATTCCAGGTGGTGGGCCCATCTGCACAAAGAGGCTACAGTGTGAGCTGTTATTAGTCATTTAGAGCAAGGGGTGAGGAACCTTTTTTATTTCCAAGGGCCACTTCATATTTTATGAAGTCCTTCACTCCAAGGAACGTCCTATAAACACAAACCAGGATTTCCCCCTGCACTTTACAACCTACATTGAAAGCAGTCACCTTTACAACAGACCCCACCTTCACTAGGACCCCTGAAAACAAAACTTAACTGTATTGCAATTTTCATTTCTAACTTTTCTTTACAAAACATGTCATGTATCAAGTGAAACTGCATAACGTTAA